>NC_086370.1:20506289-20706289 GCF_036324505.1 Eleginops maclovinus
CTCCACCTCCCTCCCCCGGGAAGGAGGGTTAGGGCGGGCCGCTCCCGTAGGACGCACCAACAAGGTCACATCAACCCACACACACACACACACACACACACACACACACACACACACACACACACACACACACACACACACACACACACACACACACACACACACACACACACACACACACACTTTTTAGCTTCTCCTTAAGTTCATTACAACTTTTTTCTCTCCTAATAAGAATCTTTTTTTGTCTTGAAATATTACGTCCCTCGCTCCCTCAACTGTTCCCAGTATGCTCATCTGCTATTACAGCATTGATGACCCTTAAATACCTTTCAGTTCCTGCAGTGAACCTGAGAAGAGCTTGGTTGAAACAACATATTGTTAATAATAATTCAGCTTGTTAGAGGATTTACTGTGCAGCTGCTCCTGCACACATTTTAATGCTAAGCTAACATTTGATTTTATCCCTCTATTCTTTTTCCACTTTTGCTCTTTCTGCCCTTTTCATTGTCGCTCAGCGTTTGGATCTCAGAGTACAAAATAACATCGCTAGTGTCAAAACATGAAATATTTTCTACCATGAGTCGCTCTGAGAATCAAAACAGTCCATGTTTTTGGAAAGAATTCCGACTTAAATAGACCTTTGGCCTTTAGAGGCTTGATTTAACAAAGAAAGAGAAACAAAGAGGCCACACACACACACACACACACACACACACATACACACACACACATACACACACACACATACACACACACCTCGGCATGGTTCGCTCCCACCACGCCTTCGATTGAGGCAACTTCCTGCGAGATGAAGTCAACGTAATAAAATCCTCAGCCCGGCAGAAACAGGCTGGTCACAATAACAGGAACACCTTCAAATACAAACGCATAACACACACACTGAATGAGCACACGCTATAACATACACACACACTGAATGAACACGCACTATAACATGCACACACACTGCAGAAGGAACACACATCACACTTTTGTTCTGCAACTTTTTTCCTTGCAACATTTTGACTTCTCTAAATACAGACTTTTTGTCTCTGATTATTCTTTCACTTCATATTTCAGTGCAAACACTTACTGCTGAGATTTCTAAAAGGAACATTTGGGGGGTTTCCTGCTCATTTGTTGCATTTAATCTGCATTTTTGCTGTTAAAATGTCTTATTCAAAATATGAAAGGATATCATATTGAAAGTAGAAGAAAATATGATGAACACACACATGCAAAACAAACATAAATATTGAATAAAAACAATGAAATCTGAAGACGTTTTTTTTTACAAGAACAAAACATACAAAAAACCCAAGAAAAACATGATTATATTTAGAATATATATTTACGTAAGAAGAATACAATAGAAATATGATCAAATCAAACCTGAAGGCCAAAAGCATAATAAGGCTTCTTTTTAAGAAGTTTAACATATAAGAATATTAAATATCAATAAATAATCCCAGGTTAATAGTTCCTGTCGTGTCTCCTCTTTATGTCCTGAGCCTCCAGCTTCATCCCTCACTCAGTTTTACGAGTCAGCTGAACGTGATGGAGGAAGCAGTTTGATGACTGTGCACGACTTCCTCCTGCAGACTCTGTTCCTGCTGTCGCTCTCCCTCAGAGTAAACAATGAACTCAGAAAATCCCCAAATACATCACCACCCCGTCTCACTCTCTGCCCGTCTGTCCCACTTCCTGTCTCTCAGTTTCAGCAGGAACACAGTACAATCAATAAGCATTATTATACTGTATATTGTAGGATTGATATTGTATTATCTACGCTGCGGGGCATATTCTTTCAGTGTGTTTGCCAGCCGTTAAGAAGTATTCAAAAATTAAATATTCCTTAAGTTAAAGTATTTTTGTTTATTCAGCAACATTTAAATAAAGTATTAAATGTAGAAAACTGTTAATTCTGTATTGACGTAATTTTTTAATGCATATTTTTATTGTATTTTCTTTATATTTGATTGTTTTCTTTAATATTTTATGGTGTGTTTGTACATAATATTTTCTCCTATTTCAAATGTTAATTTTCCATAATTTATGATCTTTTTTCCATCATATCATGAATCCTAAACGTTTGCATTACCTGTTTCTTTTCTTAGATTCTGGTTCTGATTTCTTCCCCACCTGTGTGTGTGTGTGATTCAGGTGTGCAGGCTCGGATCCATCAGCAGCGCAGCGACCCAAACAGGGAGCAGAACGATTACCATGACCCCCCAGTTCACCAGAAACACCCGGACCAACAGAAACACCAGGAAGACCAAAAGCACCAAGACCAGGACCACCGGGGTCACCGGGGACACCGGGACTATCAGCAGCGCCAGGACCTCCAGGACCTGTACGACCATCAGGACCAAAAGACCGACAGCACCACGCCCTCCCTGCTGGACAGGGACCAACAGACAGACAGCACCACGCCCTCCCTGCTGGACAGGGACCAACAGACAGACAGCAACACGCCCTCCCTGCTGGACAGGGACCAACCGATCGACAGCACCACGCCCTCCCTGCTGGACAGGGACCAACAGACAGACAGCACCATGCCCTCTGTAATAGACCTGGTCCAGGACCACACATCACCCACCACCGCAGACCCAATTTACGTC
Source organism: Eleginops maclovinus (assembly GCF_036324505.1). Lineage (NCBI taxonomy): Eukaryota > Metazoa > Chordata > Actinopteri > Perciformes > Eleginopidae > Eleginops > Eleginops maclovinus. The sequence continues at coordinate 20,508,911 of NC_086370.1, forward strand.
CACCGTCACAGGGAGCCGGAACACCATCGTCCTCGTGAGTGTTTTTATTAATGTGACTCCAAAACTGAAACCTGTAGCAGAGTTTTTACTGGGAAAATACAATCAAATATAAACAAATAGCAATAAATTAAAAAATGTACAACAAATGTTTCATGAAATATTGAAAAAATACCATAACAAATTTTTCAAGAAACATAAAATAAAAAAGTGTTTTTATGAAATATTAAAACAAGAAAATTACAATGAATGTTTTTCAAATAATATAAGATATAAAATAATTACAGAAAATAAAATATATGTATAGGGAGTGGAAGAAAAGCTTTATAAAATATGAAAAATAATATAAACATATCTTTAAGAAAGATAAAAGGTCTCGGCCTTGTTTCTTTGTTATACTTTAAATACATGTTGATACATACTTACACACTATTGCTGCAGTACAGTCTCTGAATACTTCCTCCACATCTGAAAATACTATGTCGTCACTCTCACAGCTCCAGGTCACACAGACACACACTTCCTCCAGGGGAAATCCTGTGTGTGTGTGTGTGTGTGTGTGTGTGTGTGTGTGTGTGTTTGTGTGTTTGTGTGTGTGTGTGAGGTTGAGGGGGGCTTTTAGATGTAACTTTTATGTCACCGGACCAAAATATGTATTACATCACTCAAACACACACACACACACACACACACACACACACACACACACACACACACACACACACACACACACACACACACACACACACACACACACACACACACACACACACACACACACACTCTTCATCCGTCCTGTATGTGGCTTGTTTGGGGATTGTTCTGCTCTGAGGTTCCCACAATGCTCAGGTTTTTCTTTGACCTGTGACCCCACACTGACCAGCCAGAATTACATCATATTTAAAGGAAAATATGGCAGATTTTATTTTATTTTAACCGCTCAATCTGTCCCTCAAAGTCTCTTTCTGGACTTAGGTATTCTCTATAAATACTAAAGCATAATCGTGCTCTTAAAGGAATACTTTTGATGTTTCCACGTTAAAAAAAGGGGTTACAGAACGTTACATTTTCAGTATTTCTCCACCAAACTACATTGACAAAAGAAGGTTACGTTGCAGGACACAGGAGTTGCTAATGTTTGTGCGTAGTGTGACTATGGTGGTTTAAACGGGTGGTTCAGATTCAACAAATTCTCACAATAACCCAAACTAACTAACCAGTTGACGGAGCCATACACCAGCAACTCCTGTCTATCTGCAAGAAAAAATTACTGTTTCTGTCAAAGGAGTCTGGGGGTTTTGTCTGATAGCAATGTTAAGCAGTGAAAATCTTCTAAAAAAAAGCATTCACTTAAACTCAGATATATTTTTAGTTTAGGACCACAGCAGAGCATTGCTTGGTTTCCTATATGGAGAAGGACCTCATTCAACCTCCAAACTCTCCTTTTGGTGGACAAACCAGAGGAGGGTCACTGAGGTTTCCCCGTCTCCTCCACTGTTTGTTGTCTCTGTTTCCCCACGTGACTCATTAAAGTGTCGTCTTACCGTTTTTTAAATCGTGACATTTACAACAAAACGCCAGCAGAAGAAAACAGAGCCACAGTTGTGCAGCAGACGTTGTTCTGTCAGAGCAGGAAGTGGACCGTGCTTCGGCTCTGTAAATCACACTGACAGTCATTAGATAGAAACACTGCCAGCTGACCGGGGTGTGTTGGGTTTCTACACACACACACAGTCAAAAAGTCACACACATGACTCCTGACCTGGAACTTCCTGTTGCCTTGTGGCCTCACTGTACCACAACCTCTGACCCCTAAAGACCCTGCGGCATGTGGTATGGTTTGGTGTGGCGTAATGAAAACAGGTTGTGCTGAAAGTGTGTGTGTGTGTGTGTGTGTGTGTGTGTGTGTCTGGACTGTGTCTCCAGAGTGACAGCAGTGACCTGAGGCAAATACACACTTTTGTTTGTTTTTCTGTACCTGTGGGGACCCCGACTTCCATGGTACATTCCTGACCCTGTCCAAATCTGTAGCAAAACTCAGAATTGACAAGTAAAAAAAAATAAGACCTGGGGATTTTAGTTTGATCTGAATAGTTTTGGAAAAAGGTTGCCGGCATTTCTTTTCAAATTCATGAGGTATTAATTGAAAAAAGGTTTTGCAAGGAAAAGCTAGTTATATTTTTTCAGCTTTTTCTCAAACGGTATCTCACTTACATAAAGTATGTGTATGTAGTCTTAGGGGGCATGAAGAAAATTGAATATAGATCATTTTAGTGTTCAGGTTGTTTAGTATCAGTGCTGCACTTTCGCCTCTTGTGGCCGAAATGGGTATTACAACAAACACAAGACAATAATTTCACCTGAAAAAAACGTTTTTTCCACAGAAAATTGTAACTCAAATAAGAAAACGTTCACATTTGTTCCACCCTGATATACATATGGAAAGGGAGTATGCCTCCTGGTAGACTAGCCCTCTCTCCTGGACAAACAGAAACAAACTCATCTGATACCTGAGCGTCTGTCCTGATGGAGACTTTGGTGCCGTTTTAGTGTTTTCCAGGCGGAGGGCTGTGTTGTGTTTATATTTCCAGTTAGGAAACCATTTTAGAGCCAAAAACTACAGGTCCCCAGAGAGCCATGAATCAGTGTGTGTCAATGTGTTAAGATTAGTTTATTGTTTTTGTGAGTGTGTGGGGGTGTGTATACATATCAGAATTAGAAATCCTTTATTCATCCCCAGGGGCAAATTGGATATCATAAAAATTGCTCCATTTTAGAATTAAATATTAATTATGGCATTTGTTTTATTAAGCACAACTAAATATGTATAAATCCGGTTTGTATTTTCCCAAAGGAGGATTCCTAATATGGTGATTTTACTTGTAGTGCCGGTCAAACAAAAATACCGCATGTTAAATTTATTCATGACTCTGGTCACTTTAAAACTGGGGAGGAAGTTTATTTTGGACCTTATTGAACAAAAAACTGCATTGGCTTTTTTAGCAAATTGTAATTTGAGTTGCTCCCCAGGGCCGGGCTGTATTCAGGACAAACTAAATTAAGAACAGGTTCAAGGGAGTGTAAGTTAAGAGCAAATCGAGTCCTTTTAAGGTGCCTTTTAAATGTTAATCCTCTGCTTTCCTGCAGACACAGCTTTTGTGCTCAATGTATGCAAAATAGCAGAGAACAGACGAGTGTAAGAAGGTACAAAAAGCTGATTTAGAGCAGTTCAAAATAAATAACTGGCAAAAAATACCAAAACAAATCAGAGTACAATAAGTCAGAAGTCCACAATAGAAATAGAATCGACTCAATCTAGGAACAAACCAGTGACCTCTAAGGCAGACCAATCCATTTATAATATAATAAATAACGTTAACCAAAGTCCATCATATTTTTGACTGCAGTAAAAAAAATCGATGGACTAGTTTTTGAATATTTATTTATGTATATTAAGAGAACAAGACTCTTTGATTCCTGCTGGCTGAAGATATTCCAAGTAAACAAAACAAACACCTGAAAGAGAAAACAGTGTAAGAGAAGGAAAGTGGTTTAAACACAGAGTGCCGGAGGTCAGTGGAATCAGCAGAAGAAGAGACACAGGAAGTAAACACTGAATAGAACACGGTATGGGCTGTTGCAGTGTTTAAAGACTGGTTAATGTGTGATTAGCATGATGACGAGTATAAATACGTTTTTATTCTGCTTGTAGATGAGGTGGATGCCCCCTCCACCCCCCACATGGTGGCGCTGGTCCTGTCCCAGCTGCAGCCGCTCCTCCAGGGCTTCAACCGCTCCCTGGAGCTTCTGAGCCGGCAGGTGCGGGACCTGGCCCAGGACGTGGCCCAGTTAAAGAGCCACCCACTGGGGGACGAGATGCTGGCGGAGCCCCTGGATAACCCCGGGCTCGACGAGGCCGTGGAGCAGCGCCTGGACGCCAAAGTGGAGGATCACATCAGGGAGGTGCAGAGGCAGTTAGAGGTCCAGCGGAGCCACATGGAGCACAGGCTGCTCTCCCAGCATGCAATGCTGCACTACAACCTCACCAGCTTTAAGACGGACATTGATGTGAAGCTGAAGAGTAACCAGAAGATGCTGCAGGTCAGTGCAGCTCAGGGACGGCTCCAAGATGAATGTTTTACTTTGTACTTTAAAAGGAGAAATCACACTTTTAATTTAATGATCGTCAAGTATATCATTAAAAAAATATATAAACTAGATGATGAGGATTCAACACTCTCACATTAACTCATTGTCTCTGATCCCAGGTCAGCCTGCAGGCCATGAACGCCACACTGACTGAGCTGAAGCTGGACCAGGACCAGGACGAAGAACAGGAACAGGAACAGGAACAAGACACAGACCAGGATCTCTTCCTTCCTTTCTCCCTGTCTACCCTCCGCCCACAGATGCCGTCTTCAGACACGGCAGCGCTATGGGAGGCCGTCAAGCGTCTGGACAACATGGTGGTCAACAACACGGTGAAGGTTAGTCGCAGCACTGCATGATGGGAAATGTAAAATACATTTTACCAGTTTTAAAATGATCGCGTTTCTAGGAATATCAGAAAATGGACATCATGAAAAATCAGTGACACAAATACACATGTTATAAAATAAAGCAGAACGGATACAAAAGTGACTTAATTAAAATTAATGTTTTTTTGTAGGTGGGGGGGCTGCAGGAGGACATGGAGGCCGCCTCGGGGGGCATACAGCAGCTGCGGCGCGACCAGAAGCAACTGGTGACGCTCATTAACCAAACAGCTCGCAATGGGCAGGTCCGGTTCATGGAGACGGGGCTGGAGGTGGAGGCGGCGCGGGAGACGGTGCTGCGCCGGGTGGGGGAGGTGGCAGGAAACCTCAGCCTGCAGGGGTTGCGGCTGCAGGAGATGGACGTGGACGTGGACTACCTGTATGAAGTCTTCTACAAACACAACGCCACCACGGGCTGCGACTGCACTGTACTGCAGGACGCTGTGCGCCGGCTGGAGAGGGGCGTGGCTAATGTGACGGAGCTGGCCAATGAGAACAGAGTAGCACTTGAGGAGGAGGGCAACGAGGAGGCAGCGCAGTGGGGCGGGGAATGGGGGCCTCCAGTGGAGGCGCTGAGGCATGGACTCCAACAGGTAGGAGAAATAAATAAATTGTTAAAGTATTTCATTTATTTAACTGTCAAATGGAAGAAAAAAAAGTATATGATCAATAATCTGTCTCTGGTCCTGCAGGTGAAGGAGTCCCTGTCCTCCGAACAGAATCACACACGGGCCGTGGAGCTCGACTTGAGCAAGGTCAGGAGCACGTTGACGGAGACGCAGACGCAGGTGTCCGGGCTGCAGAAAGAGGACGCGAGGCTGACGGAGCACATGCTGCGTCTCTCTGCCTCCTTCAAGTCTCTGCTGACGGACGCCATCAGACACAGCGATGTGCTGGAGCTCCTGCTGGGGGAGGAGGTGATAGAGTTCCTGGAGTGGCCTCTCCAGGACCAGGAGGCGCACTCAATCCCCAACCTGAAGGAGCAGCTGAGGCTAATGCAGGAGCAGCTGGGAAAGCGACGCAAACCAGGTAGGAGCGTTTATTCAAGGGCAGTAAAAGAAGACTTTGCAGTCAAAAGTAGCTGAGCAGAAGTTTGAGAATTTGGAGATGATTTATTTGTTAGATATGAAGCAGCAGGTTTTTCTGATTCTTTGACTCATATATTTGTCTCTTCTGCTCCCAGGAGGCAGAGAAGAGGTACCGTCTGCAGACCAGCCTTCATCTTCCTCCTCCTCTCATCTACTCCCAAACATGGGGAGAAGCAGCTCAGGATCTGCAGCCCGGGAGCGTCAGCAGCTCCTCCTGCAGCCCGAGGGGAGGCGTCCGGTGCACGGGGGAGACGGAGGCGACCTGTGGAAGCTGGAGCAGAGGGTGGAGGAGCTGGGGTTGAAGGTGCTCCGCCTGCAGGAGAAGCCACACATAACTTCCACAGAAAGGGAGGCGCCCCCCGGTGGTGTGGATGCCAAACTCCAGGCAGAGGTGCAGTGGCTGAGGAGAGGCCTGGAGGAGCACCTGAAGGTCTTCAAGAACGTGTTCAGTAACGCTGACGTGTTGATGAGCTCCGAGGCGTCGCTGCAGCTCGACCAGCTGTGGCAGCTGCTGAGGGAGAGACAGGGGAGGAAGGAGAGGAAGAAGGGAGGACATGAGAGGAACAGGAGAGAGGACTTAGGTGAGAGGGGACAACATGTTAAAATAAAATCATAAATCTGTCAGTATGAGCATTTCTTGCATCAGATCCGTGTTAATTGTTTTGTATTTAACTTAAATCAAGCTCTATCTATTCTCCAGGTGTGGCCCCAGGCCCCCCCAGCCTCTCAGGGGCTTCCCTGCTGATCGTGGCCGGCTCTCCTCGGTACGTTTCCAACTTCCTCGTGTTTGAAGCGTCTCTGAACCACGATCAGGTTTACTCCGACACCGGTGTCCTCACGGCTCCTCTGAGCGGGATCTATCTGTTCGCCCTCACCCTGGACCTGACGCCGGGCCCCACACATGTGCTGCTGAGGAGGGGGGAGGCAGGGGAGGTGCCAGTGTCCCTCCCTCGACGGGGGGGGACAGAGGGGCCCGTCACAGGTGTGGTGATCCTGTCACTGAGGAGGGGGGAGGAAGTGAAGCTGGAGATGCAAGAAGGAGTGTGGAGGCAGTCGAAGGACAATGTGTTCACCGTGCTTCTGCTGCACCAAACCACCTGAGGGCGCTGTGGGCAAAACAGACTTTCTAAAAATATATTTTATTGTACAAAATGAGATTAAATTGCAAAATCCCCCCAAAAATGTCACATTTATTACAGTTTAAAACAGTGCAAAAAGATCCTAAAGCATAAATCAGAGAAAAAAAACTGTTTTTATCCGTTCTGTATTGAAGTGATTTTGCTGCACTTCACCACTAGAGTGCGCTATGGACCAAACACATTATTGTACAAGATCCAATGATCCAAAACTCATGTGGGAATGAGTCTAAAATACCTGAAGTGAGTCCGCATTTTAGCACTTGCTTTTCCCCCATCTGGAAGTCAATGGTCTTTGGTTAGAAGCCTAAAATAAGGTATGTGGTTAAAACAAGCTGAGGAGATTTTAAAGCTTTCTATGACACAAAATAAGTCATTAAATACCCCACCGGTGAAACAGTCCAATGAGACAACTAAACATCATCTCACCCAACATCAGCCACCTTTAGCTTAGAGGTGGTGACGTCATGTGACCGTGCTGTAGTTATTTATAGCATGGCTTTTTACTTCAAAAATCATAAAGTGGTTTTATTATGTGGAGAACATCCTGCTGAAGAGTTTATTTCCCCTGAATAATCCAAAATCTACACTGCTGAGGGAGCCAGTGTGAACTTTAGAGGTGTAATATATGTTTTAGCTTTGGAAAGGGCCAGGCTATCTGATTACAGTCTTTATGCTAAACTAAGCTAAATTCCTGACTCCTGCTCCACAAACACAAAGAGAACATGAAGTTATATTTTATGGATCTGGTTGAGTCTAATATATTTACCTTCTTCATTATTCTGACCACAGATCAGCTGCTGCCAATCATGTCCTATCTTTAATTCACATAAAGAACATATTTGAGTGTGTAATGTTTGTAAAGTACCACCATACTATGGTAAAAAAAAATCAGAGCAGAATATATATATTTATATACAGGAACAGCTGAGGTGTGTGATGATGTGTTTTTATGATAAAGCATTCTTTGTTAACTGTAACTTAATAAAAAGGTTTTATCTACAGGAGCGTTTGTTTGATCCACAATACATAAGAGACAAAAAGAGACTGCTCAGAAATGTATTTTAGCCTTTGCAGACCATTTTTACATGCACCAAAACTTTCAGGAACCGGAAAATAAATCAAAAATGATCACCGTATATTCCTTGTATAGAGTGGGATGTAATGTAATAGTATGAATATGTAAATATAATAAAGAGATTTGATGTTGTGACTCAGCAGGCGACGATTTCATATTTCAATTAAAATAAGAAGACACTTGATTTTCAAACATTTTAATCATCTCTGTTACTTCTACAGTGTAGAAAAATAAGCATCAAAAATATACCAAAAAAACAAAATAGAATCTGGCAAAGCAAAAGGAAAAGCCACAAAAAAAACCTTTAAAACATGGTGAAAAAATAACTTCCGTATTTAATTTAGATGAACTGATGAAGTCTGACTTTATTTAGAAAATATTTATCCATCATTCAGTTAACCAATTAATAATTAGTTTGGTTCTTTTGCAAATATTAATATTTTAAGTAATCTGCAGAATGACAGGAAAGAATGTTTGACTTGGGGTGCGTTTGTTCAAGCTAACCTGGAGCACCAGGCGGGTGGGGTTAGATGTAAAGAAGTTACTACAACAGCATCCTAGTGTTCCTTCGTCAATCTATGAAACAGATTTAAAGTTCACTGAGCACAAAAACGATCTCAGACACATAAACGAGGAGCGACTCCCCTGAACAACATAAACAGCAACAAGCAGTGAAACAAATCTACCGTCACTTCTGAAGTGCACTAAGTTAGAGATAAACTAAAAAAAGATCTGCATATATCGTCGTTACAATGAATGTACACCAAAGTCTCTCAAGGCTATAATAATACATCATGCTAAATATTAGCTGTCAAAATAAAAGCTTTTAGTTGATTAATCTCTAACAGCCTCAGGTACAGTATAAGAAGGCGACTACCTTTAGAAAATTAGATTATAGTAGGAGAGTATATTCAAGTAGAATACTTTCATCTATGCACAACTCAGTCTCACAAGCCTACAAAAATAAATAGAGGAATATAGGTAGAGTAGATTTATATTTCTGAGACACAAACGGCAGGTAGAGACGCAGCTCTTCTACTTCCTGTCCTCAGAATATGACAGAAACAGACACATCCTTATTCACCTCATACTGTTTTTACCCTCATACTGCCGGCTGTTTATGATCATGATTTAGGGGCATTTTAGGTTTTAAAAAAAAATCACGCGGGAGGGGGGGGGTAAGATTCTGGGGAAAAAATACTATTCAAAGATTAACGTTGTACATTTTTAGATTAAAAAAAACACGATAAAAACATTTATATTCTGAGATTAAAGTGATCAATTGTTGGAAAATATTGACAGAACATTCTCTAAGTAGTAACCGAGTGTAGGAGAAAATACAATTAATTTGTGAGAAAAAATTATAATATTTGATGAATATTTAGGAAATTAAATTTGTTAGAAAAAATATGTTTTAAAGTTATAAATGTTCAGGAAACAAATTCCATATAATCTGTAAACAAATGCATTAATTTAATAGAATAAACTCAGAAAGAGGGTCAATGTACGACTTGATGATATTGTTTTTCTACCATTTTAAATCCACAGAATATCAAAGTTTTTCTCTTCTAACTTAACAATTTCTTATAGATTATAAAAAAATGTTAATGTTTAATCTTTAATCTCCATTAAAAAAAATCACCTACTTGAATAAAATAATTTAAGATTAAGTACAAAAATAGTTGCTGCTATAAACTGCTATAGGCCGAGTACCAGCAGATGAGTTCCTCTCCTGTTTTTGAATAAAGACGTGTCCGTTTTTTTGTCATATTTTGATCAACCATTATCAGACAGCAGCTGCGTCGCCTCTCCTCGTCCTCCTGGTTTGTATCACGGTGCTTTCTCTTGAGTACAAATCTAAATGTGCTTGAATCCAGCAGACATTCTTATTCTGTGTTTAGGAGATTAGTCCGAGTAATATCGTTCACTTCGTGGCCTTGTAAGGAATAAAACGTGCAGAGAAATGTCTGGGGTTTGGTGAGCAGGGGGAAACTACACTGAAGTAGTCGTGACAAGTTTGTGGCAGATTTCTGCTCTGAGGATTTTGGGCAGCGATGGGTTTAAAGAAACGTTGGCACATTTTAAAAGTAAAGATGTTAGTTCTGCAGGAATGAGTCCTAAAACCTGGAAATCTGTTAGACTTTCTTCACATCTGGTTCCCTCGTCTCGAAGAAAATGGGATTTTTGAAAAGGTTAAAAATAAGGTTTCTGTGGTTACTAATTTAAACACAGCGGTTGCTAACAAGTGTTTAAATGAGACGACTAAACGTCATCAGGCCAAACATTAGCCACCTGTAGCTTAGCGGTGGTAACGTGAAGTCATGTCACCGTGGTGTCGTAGTCTTTGCCACAGATATTATTTTCTGCAATAACATAAAAACCAATAGAAAAATCCCATTTGCTTTTGGTCGACGGAACCAGGGAGAAGCAATCTTCCAGGTTATGTTGAATAGACATTTTGTTGGAGTGTGTGGGGGGGGTTTCCAGATCACCTGGTGGGGCGAAAACGAGCAACGTAGGCGCCGCATGACAGGCAGTAGGGGCGTGGCGGCTCTGCAGGAAACTGCTGACAAAGCGAACAGAGTGTCGGGGCCCTGCGGGGCTGGGCTGGGAGGGGTAGGTGGTGTCGGGCAGTGCGGGGGTCCCAGGAGGAGCTGGCAGTCCGGTAGTCGGGTTCACGGCGCCAGTCGGTGTCGGGGGGCACGTCCAGACGCAGTGGCTGGGCGGGGGCGGAGCTCCCGTTGGACAGCTGCCGGGGGTGACCGTTGGTGGGAGGGGTTGAGCGGTGGGGGCGGGACAGGGTGGCATAGAGAGTCGGGGGGGCTGCAGGGTTGGGTCTGGGTCTGGGGAGGGTGGAGGTGCAGGAGGAGGGAGGAGGCGCTCGGCGAGGAGCGCGGGGCAGCGTGCCGTAACTCAGCGCGCTGCCGTGGAGGATTTGACCTGAGAGAGCCGGACGCCCGTCAGACACAGCCAGAAACTGCTGCTGGAGGGGGAGGCCGCCACCTGAGGGGGGGTGAGAAGGAAGAGTTAGTTGAGGTCATAGGAAGAAAAATATTATACAAAGCAGAACATCTGAAAACTATTCACCGACAGACAGTTCCTCCTTGACCAATCAGAAACGATTAAACAGTCACATGACCTCAAGCTTTGACGCTTAAAGAGACGCCAGAGGTTGATAAACGAAAAACGCAAATAACTCAGAAATTGATGTTTTCATATATTTATTTAGACTCCATATTATCCACATTTTAAGTCAAACCAATAAATGGAATTCTTATGAAAACTAAATCTGAGAAAATGAAAATAAAGTGATATTTTTGGAGGCTACTCAGCGCCTGGTGAGATTTATTATCAGGTGGTTGTTGAGGAGGAGAAGGTGGAGGAGGTGCGTGGAGGCGAAGGGCCTGTATTTTACCTGTGTGTCCCCAGGAGGAGGGGCCCGAGCTGGGGGGCCGTGATGTCTGCAGGGAGGGGTGCTGTGGAGGAGGTGCAGGAGCTGAGGGGTCGATGTGTCGGGGGTGATGGTGGTGTTGGAGGAGGTGGTGGTGGTAGAAGGAGGGATCTGTAGTGAAGGAGGAGGAGGGAGTGTGCAGGGAGGAGGTACTGGGGCGGCGAGGGAGGGAAGAGGAAGAGGAGGAGTGTCTGAGGGTCGGCCTGGACACAGAGGGCTCCTTTAGGGGGAGGAGGAGGAGGAGATAACAGAGGATGGAGGGAAATAAATGATAGGGGAGGAGATAAAGGGGAGAAAGTGGAGAAAGTGGAGAGTGGAACAGGAGGTAGAAAAGAAAAAGAGGAGAAGGAAGGAGTGGGGTGAGGAGAATGGATGGGGGAGAGGGGATGGAAGGGAGGAGGAACAAAATGTGATGAAAAATTTGGAGATAGAGAAAGAGGAAGGAGGAGGAAGGAGGAGAAAGGAGGGATAGAAAAGAGAGAGTTGAGGAGGAGGTAGGAAAAGAGAAAGAGGAAAAGTAAGAGGTGAAGACAAAAGGAGGAGAAAGGGCAGGGGGAAAGGGTAGAAGTAAGAAGGAGGAGTAGAAAAATAAGGCAAAAGAGAAAAAAGGCAAAAGGGGAGGGGAGGAGAAGGAGGCGGTACCAAATGAAAATAAATTAACATGAATAATAAAAAACAGGAGAAATGACAAAAATAAAATCTGACATGAGAGAGAAACCTTGTATCTCTACAGATGCAAGTTTTTCTAGTACTCGAGTCCTGGACATGGACTGGACTCGAGTTCTGGACATGGACTGGACTTGAGTCCTGGACTCGAGGGAGGACGATTTTTGGGACTCTTGACTCGACCTCACGCAAGTTTTGTCTCGAGTCCGGATGTGCTCTGCACGAGGTGTGTGCAGCTGCGAGGGGAGTTCTGGGTACCGCGCTCCTATTGTCAGTCTAAAGATGTGCAGAGACACATCCAGGTGAAATCATTTAGAAGTCACACTTTTAGAAAAATATGGATATTTTCTGAGAATATTCTTTTAAAAAACTTAATCTACTTTTATTAGACTTTCATTTTGAGCTCTTCTAACGGGTAGAAGCTGACTGCAATGAGAAACTCCGGTAATTATCTTTGTCGTTTGTTATTATAAGTTTAATCTGAGGAGTCTTAAATTCTTGCCCAGCAGAACATCTCTCATACAACCCCTTAGATTCTGTTCAGCCTCAGTGAGGAAGCAGTCAGGGTTTCTCTCTTCATGTCGGGGAGTGAATCATTGATGAGGATCGATGACTGCAGGTTCACCGTGTTTTCACTCTAATCCTCCCGGTGAGTTTCACCGTCTGATATCTGCAGTCAGACCTCAGCGAGTGCCGGGTTAAAAGCTTAATGGAAGAACTAAATCACTGATAAAAGTTTAATGAGCTGCCCGAGGCGAATCCTGAGGGCTGGAAACCGCCGTACAGCTTTATATGTTTCATACAGGAGCATTTTACCGATGCAGAGACAAGGGGAGAAGGAAATAGATTTACTACTTCCAAAAAACTGAGTGTGAGAGGAATAAAAAGCAGCCAATCTGAGCCCAACAACTTCATCTGCAACAGGCAGAATATTTTGGTTTTTGTAACTTGAACTGTAAGCATGCGTATTTGTATTGTCTTAAGTTTGACTTATATGAATGAATAGCTGATAGATCTGTTTCAAATATAAAACTGTAACTATAATAGACACACCTTTCTCTGCTGTTAGGCCGTTATGTCTGCACATTGAACTGGAGTTAGTTATAAAATTAGCTCCTCGATGTTCTGAATCCAGAAAGAGCACTGATTGAAATTGTGGGATACACATTTAATAAATAACAAACAAATGTGTTAATTGTTTTGCCAACTCATCATACTGTTGTGTGTTTTTGTGGACTGTACCAAATAAGAGAAATAATACATTTTAAAAGTGACACATTAGTTTTACAGTTCTGGGAAATTCTAATAATTTTCTTGGACATTTCCTTTAAACCGCTGTCAATACCAAAAGAAAACCATCACCCTATAAAACTGAAGAAGTGTTTGAAGATTATTTATTTATATTTATTATTTAGTGGTAGAAACTGAACATCCCTGAACCAGGCTGCAGTTACATTATACAACCACAGGGGGACAGCAGGACGTCAAATATTTGTCTCTGCATTTCTTTAAAGCTTTTTCTCAAATGTAATTTCCCAATCTTTGTTTATGCTTTAAAAAAACAAACAGAAAAAGCATCACGTACATATTTTCACAAGCAGAGTACAATACTTCTGAGATTGCGTTCTGTTTGCAGCAGTGTGCGTACCCTCTCTGTCTGTCTGTCTGTCTGTCTGTCTGTCTGTCTGTCTGTCTGTCTGTCTGTCCGTCTCTCTTTTACTCACGCAGCTGTTTTGGGGTCGTGACCCGATGACGGTGCCACTCAGGCTGCGTGCGATGCGCCGCAGGTTCGATGCGCTGTAGCTTTCGTCTTCACCTGCCGGCTGAAGGGATGAGGTCAAAGGTCAGTGCGGAAAATCATGTTGATAAACTTCATTTTTTTAACGCATTCTTAAGCTCCTGGAATCAAAGCCCCTTAAATGTAGTTCTGCAAAAAGACTTGAAAATGGCAACAGGAGGAAATAAAACACCATGTTATTAATATTCTTCCTCATCAAACTTGGCGCCTACATTACCCACAATGCAACACCAACAGTAAACATACTAAGCTTAAAAAAAATGAAAAGTATTTTTTTTTAAGTTTCAGATTCTTTAGTTTGAGGATTTGCTACTTTTCTGTTTCCTTAAAATGCAACGTGAATACCTTTCAAGCCGTGAAATTGCATCCCAGGAAACATCTGTTAAATAATTATCAGAGCACACACACACACACACCTTATGAGTTGCAGCTGGGGATCTGTAGGCGTATTTCTCAATCTCAGCTGTCGGTGTTTTGGATCGTCCTGATCCTGACAGCATTCTCCTCACACCTACACACACACACACACACACTTTATTATATTCATTATAAACACAGCTGCAGGACTAACAGTGGAAGCAGTGTAACAAAGCAGCACTGCGGGTTGAATGTTAAAGCTCCACACACCCACTACAATCCAGCTGTACTCCTTCTCATTGTTTCCTACCTGACTGGTTGTTGGTTGGCTGAGGGCTGAGTCCTCTGCTGCCCCGGTGCATGCTGGGAGCCATCAGACTGGCCTGGTACAGCGAGTCCAGCTCCGACAGCTCCTCGTCTCCGGCTCTTCCACCTAATGCATTCTGGGAGCCGTAGTATCTATTAACGTTCTCCGCCCATCGCTCCACAGGCAGGGCCGCTCTGTAGTCCTGGCTGGGGGGAGGTGGGGGGACGTTGGAGGGGGAGTCTGGTGGCAAGTAAAGGGACGAGCTGATTGGGGGAGAATCTATGACATCAGAGGGGGGTAAGCAGGACCAGCTCCTGGTGGGTAGGGAGGGTGGGGGAACATGGGGCACGGCCTGGGGATTAAATTGGGCCGACATTATCAGACACCTTTCGTGGGTACCACCAGGTGAAGGGGGAAAGGCCTGTGCTGGAGTCCACTGGGCGGGAAGCTCCACCTCCTCAGGTTGAGGGGGTGGAGCCACATCTCCCAGGTGGACAGATCCGGTGTTGGAGAGGGATTTCCGAAAGAGAGAGCAGGGGCCTCCAGTCCCTCGTTCCTCCGTGGATGTAGTGATGGAGGCAGGGTCCGACATCGGACTCTGCTTCGGGGGAAGGGGCTTAACAAGGCAGGGAGGCGGGGCCGGTTGGTCCAGACTGGCAGCTGATTGGTCGCTTTCGGTTAGAAGTATTTGGAGCGGGAGAGGCTTTTCACTGCAGAGAGATAGAAATAGGGCGGGTTAATTTTGTTTATTTCAATATATAGATAGTAACTCAAGTAATCTCTTATGCTGTAAACAAGGCCAGGTTGCAAATATAAATATATAAATGTTTGGCGATAATGTATGTCACTTTGGACATTCAAATAGCTATTTGAATCTGAGCGAGATAAAGGGTGGGTGATGAAGTGAGCGCGTGTGTGTGTGTTGGCCTGCAGTATGTTTGGAACAGATGGTGTCATTCGAGAGCTCTGGCTGGTTGTGTGTGTGTGTGTGTGTGTGAGAGAGTCTTGACAATCTCCCACCATGGCACACACTCTGAATAAAACGGAATAAACTCTAAAGTCCTTTCAGCGCCCCCTACAGGCCGCCACGTTTATATAGTGCTGCAGGGATTACATAACTCTGGTCCAGCCCTGAAGGCAGCATCTCCCTGGTCCCCTCCGCAAATAAAATAATGGGATTCTTTTATTTATTGGTGATTATTAAAATTAAGGAATAAGATCTGTAGAAAACAAACGTTTATTGGGATAATTTCAACTTTATACAACCAGTTTTGTGATTGTTGAAATAGAATGTACCATTCTGCTGAAATGGAACTACAGTACGGTGTATTCACATCACCACCACTAAGCTAAAGGTGGTTAATGTTTGTATTTGTATTAATAAACAATTTCTTGCCACAGAGTTTAGTTTCTGCAATACTGTAAAACAAAATGGAAAAAGGGAACCAGGAAGATGCTGCCTTCAGGGCCAGACTAAAAAGATGAATCCTCACTGCAGCACGCTATGCTCCTCCTGATTGTCTGAGACTACAGGCGGTACCTGGGCGGTTCCTTCTCCTGCTGCTGCTGCTGCTGCTGTATGCGCTGCTGCATGCTGCGCCCTCTCCTCATGCAGCGCTGCAGCCGGCTGTGGCTACTTGCTCCGGCATCAGACGCCGCCAGCTGCAGTTTGGCTGCGGCCGCGTCACATGACAACAGAAAATACAGAAAGAAAAAAAAAAAAAAAAGAGAAGAATGAATAAATAAGGACAAAAAGAAAAAGGATGCAAAAAATATAACGTGTTATGATGAATTCATGCAAAAATCTTAAAAAGCAAATATACACCCGACAGAAAATCAGCTCACATGATGGTGGTGTGTGTGTGTGTGTGTGTGTGTGTGTGTGTGTGTGTGTGTAGGATCAATAGCTGTAGATCTGAGTGATGAAATGGTGAAAATATATTCAGACAAACGTTAATTAAACAAACTTTTGACCCCGCTGTGGCCATTACTTTCACACGGTGAGTGGTCCACTGATTACCAGATTTCTTAAAGTAAAAAGGATAAAACGAGAGCCAAGTTGTAAAAAACAGGAACTTTTACTTCATTTTCTTTTTAAAAGAGAGACACAGCTTCTCAGGCTCGACTCACTGCTCTGCTGCTCCTCCAAAAGTTTGTTCAACTTTAAATATTTGAGACTTTTCCCTCATTAAGCTGTTAACGATTTGACAGTGTTTTTTCATCAGTTTTCATCACTTTTGAATCAGTGTGTGTGTGTGTGTGTGTGTGTGTGTGTGTGTATGTCTCTCCTGCTGGTTACCATTAGCAACAAAGCAGAGGGTTGGTGGGCGGGGGTGCGGTGACCTCATTCACAGTGTGATTATTTGGTATGAGATACTGAGTGTGAGTGTGTGAGTGTATGCGTGTATATGTGTGTGTGTGTGTGTGTGTGTGTGTGTGTGTGTGTGTGTGTGTGTGTGTGTGTGTGTGTGTGTGTGTGCGTCTACGAAGAACTTACAGACGGCCTCGTTGACGGCCGTCAGCGCTGCAGCAACCTCGCCCGCCTGCTCCAGACGCACCGTCTGATCCAGCAGAAGCTCCGCCTCCGACACACACCTCTCAACAAAATCACCTTTACCTGCACACACACGAACACAGTTACATATATAGTTATTTTGCATGCACACATGTCAGAAATGCGGTTTTCAACCTCTCAATTATGGATTTCATACATTTTAATTCTGATATTAAACGCTTTAAAACATCCAACAACATAATGTGACGTTTAGAGCAACCACTGCAGCACACACACACACACGCTGAAATATATGCGTTGTCATTCTGTCTTTTGTCTGTCGGCCTTTTTAGATGCTCAATAGGGAACATTCCTGCTGTCCAACACACACACACACACACACACACACACACACACACACACACACACACACACACACACACACACACACACACACACACACACACACACACACACACACACACACACACACACACACACACACACACACACACACACACACACACACACACACACACACACACACACACACACACACACACACACACACACACACACACACACACACACACACATTTCCCATGCTTCCGCTTCTATTTCAAAAACAGCTGTTCTTTATCTCCAGTATCGCTCGCTCTCTCTCGCTGAGATTGTGTTTATTATTTCGTAACTCTAATTCTAAAAATGGCTAATGCGTGTGTACCCTGGATCTGCAGTTGGTCCAGGTCCAGGTACTTGCTGGGTCTGGGGTTGAATCCGAGCGCCGCCTCCTTCTCTTTCTCCTGCTTCCGCTGCTGATCCTCCTCCCTGGCTCTCCTCTGCACCTCCTCCTGTAGCTCGTCCAGCTCACTGCGGCCTGCAGGGGGCGCTGCTTCAAATACATTTACACGCATAAAGTCATCACTGTGGACTACTGTAACAACAGCATTGCCACATACAAATATTTCTCACTCTTCCTGCTCCTTCAATAAAAAACTTTGGCTGTGCATGTTCGTTTTTCTAAGGACTCAACTACAACGACTTTATTGGAGCTAAAGTTAGCTCACTTGGCACTTTGGCATTGTTAAAAAGCCGCTTTCTACTGTGGCTTTTTTAAACAGCAACTCGTTTTATAGGTGCAAGAGCTGGTGATAAAGTTGAGTTTGCATTACCAGCTGTTTAAACATGCAGTAAATCCGGATTCTACTGAAAGCAAAGCTCAATTTAGTCAGGTAAAACACTTCAAATTTAAACAGTGCAGTTGTGCAACATAAACATGCATGGGAAGTAAATGGATGTAAATGAACTTTTATACAGAAAGTCAATAGGATGCACAAAGAGGTGTGAGGATCGTACCGAGGCTCCCCCTGGCGGAGGAGGTGTGCTCCTGCAGCAGAGCTCCACTGCTCTTTGACCGGATGTTCTTCCATGACGGTCCTGAAGAGGAGGAGGAAGAGGAGGGAGGCTTCTTCATGGCACACTCCCTGAAAACAAAAGACAGAGAGAGAGGATATTAGTATTAAAGAAATATTAGGGATGCTCATTTAATCAATTATCAATCAATCGGACATCGGCAGGATTCAGATCAGGCCTCAACCTGAAATGAGACGGCAATTTAAAACTTCCTCATGAAGTCTTGCTTAAATAAACGCTGAGAAAATTGTATGGCACTTATTGTTGGATGGTTCTTTGAAATGTTTGTATATGGGGTACCGAAATATTTTGTAAAATAGTTTTAAGGATTATTTCCTCACCGGTCTCCCAGGTGGAGGTCCAGGCTGACGGGGCTGCTGCTGTTCCTCTCACTGCTTTCATAGCCGCTCTCCATCCTCTGGATCAGTCTCGGGGGAGGAGGAGGGGGAGGAGGAGGAAGTCCTTCTGCGCCTCCTCTGTGGAAGTTTGAGACGGAGTGGGGGAGAGTCCTTGCCTTCCTCCCTTCCTCCTCCACTGGAGCTCCAGAGTCGGGCAGGGGGGCTCCCAGCGGACTATACCCTGCCTGCCTGCGCCTCTCACGGTTGAAGATGCTGTCGATGTTTAGCGCCTCCCTGCGGGGCCTCCACCTCCCCGACCCTCCGGAGCCATCGGACTCCCAGGGGTTGGTTGAGGAGCAGGGGGCTGGGGGGTGGTTGTTAGAGGAGGAGGAGGAGGAGGAGGACGAGGCGATGGTGGCTGGTAAAGAGGAAGAGGACGAGGAGGAGAGGGGGCGGCTGTGGATGATGTTGCTCATCGTCTCCTTGAATTCTCGGAGGCGACTGGTGGAGGAGGAGAAGGAGGAGGAAGTTTTGGGGGGGGGACGAGGAGCCTGTTGCTCCTTTAATGTCTCTCCTGGTGGGGGGAGAGGAAAGTGAGTGGATGAGGAGAAGAGGTATATAAAGATAAGAGAAGAAGAAAGGAGGAAAACAAAGAGGTGGAATTTGGGAGAAGAGGAAGTGAGAACGAGAAAATAAATTAAATTGCATAAAAATTGAAACAAAAATAGAGAGAACATAAGAAACGTGATGGGGGGTTTAATGAAAAATGATTAAATATGGGCGAAAACAAGAAATAATAAAAGCAAAACTAGCTTTTCTCACAAAGCAGCATTTAATGTTTAAATATTAGCAAAAAGGAAAGGCTTAATACTTTATTACAGCCTCACTAAAAGTTCTACAGCAAGTTCGTACTTTTATAGGATAAACCAGTTTGTTTGTTAAGCTGTAAAAAAAATAAAATACTACCGTAGTCAAAATGAAACCTATTATTAATATAATATTATTTTCCTCTGTTCAAATCTTACTATCCATTTCTTGACTTTAATATATGATGTTTACACTTATATAAGTCCAATGTTAGTTAGCTGCTAGTCTTTTACAGCTTCTAAAATAACGACATTTACAGCTAAACTAAATTCCTATGTTTTTGTGGTGAAGTTATGTGGACAAATGTTTGTCACATTCTTCCATTATTGAGCGATAGCACGGTACACTCTCCAATATGAGCCAAAAGTGTTTTCCTGTAAACACGTGAACTCTGAAAACAGAGTCTCTGCAAAACTCTACGATACCCAGAACAACAGTTTGATCATTTTCTGACCTAAAGTGTGTGTGGGTGTGTTGGGTGTGGATGAAAGGCCATAATGCTTTGGGAAAAAAAACAAGCAAGCATGTTCACAAAATGGATTTGGACTATGACTTGGTGGACAGAAATTGACGGGGCTTCATGGTAGACTTACATTGAAGAATTTCAAGGCTGCAGCAATTAAAAACAAATGTTGCCCCGGTTAGAAATGTATAATAGATTCCAGGTTGAAAAATACACAAGTTACGCTTCAATAGATCTTGGCCCCTTCGCTCTTTAACCCCGTCCCCCGATTAGCCCCCTGCCTACCCTCGCTGTGGTACCCGGCCGACGAGGCTTCGTTGTCGGGTTTAGATCGACGGTGGCGGCTAGAGCTCCGCCTCCTATCCCCGGCCCCGCCTCCCTTCCTCAGAGACTGGTGCTGCTCGCTGTCCGCCACGGGGCCTTAGTAACGAGAAGCATGGCAATGGATGTTTACAGTCAATCATGCAACAGAATGAGCGGAGAGGAGACGAATGGCAGAGCGCGATTGGCTGTGCAGCAAATACAAATAAACTTGGCAAATCCAAAGTGTAAATGAATGAATTAAAATGAATGGATGCATATACCTCCCATAATTGTAAGTGTGAGTTCTAGATTAATGATTTGGTTTATTAAATGTTAGTTTCTTTAAGTCCAAGGAGATATCTTTACATTTGAATGAAAAGCTTAAAAAAACTCAACTTAAAATGGGATTTACTTATTGGCAATCAAACTACTTCAGATTCTGAACTCAAAAATATTTAGTTTTTGCCTGAAAAATAATCGAATGATTATCAAAAATGAGCAAATAATGTCCTGTACTAATAGTTAATGTGCAGGGACCCACCTAGGGTCTCCAGGCTGCAGAGCGAGGCGTGCAGGGGTCCGGGTGGGGGGCTCTCGATGATGGTTCCCTGGGAGTCGGAGGAGAAGTGAGAGACCAGGGACTCATGGTGCGAGACGGAGGGCTGTCGACACGAATAGCTCTCAGTCGACGAGTCGGTTCGAGTGTCGCTGGAGATCGACTGCTCACGGCCTGAGGAGGGTGGGGTCAAGGGGGAGAGGGTTAGTAAACAAGTGGGGGCGTCAGCGATGTGTTCACATACACACACATAAATATGCATCACATCAGACTAGCGATGTCACAGTAGCTGAAATTACTATCAATACTGGCAACATTCTAAAGTTGTAATTTAATTTCACCAACACTGATTTCAGATCGAGCCTGAACACACCATAGTGTTAGTCTATAGAGTAATGCAGAAATGAGTCCTGAAACCCTGACATGACTCAGCTGTTTAGCACTTCCGGTTTTCCTCCTATGAATTGATTCGTCAGTAAACATCCCACTGGTGAATTTGAAAATGGCTAACAGAAAGCTAAAGACTACAATACATCACTCTGGCGAACATTAGTCTCCACTAGCTTAGCTGTGGCGATGTCATGTCATGTAATTTTTTCTAAAATAAAGCAAAATCCAACGTCAGAATCTCATTGGCTTTTTGTGGAGGGAACCAGGGAGATGTTCACTTTAGGGTACAAGACTAAGTTTTGTAGAATTTTGGAAATTGGAATCTGTTCTGATGACATTCCTGATATCCATTATCTGGCTATGTTGGCAGTAGCTGTCTTTCAGTTACCTCAGTCTTGTCTGTCATAGTGCAACTACGACTACAACAAGTGCTACCGTTTCCGGTTTAGTTACCTGAACGTTTGCTGTTGTGCTACTACTACGACTCCTAGCTGTGTTGTAGTTACCCGAGTCCTCGCTGTCGTAGCCGGCCTTGTTGAGGTGGCGGAGGTCGAGGCGCGAGGGAAGATCCTGGACGGACACCGGCGTGCCCCGCGGGTCGGCGTACAGCAGAAGCAGGGGCTGGTAGTGGCCCTTAATGCAGCGGGAAACCACGTCCTTCCACTTGGGGCCAATCTGCACAGAGCGACAATAACATGCAGCACAGGATGAATCAAAAAGCTGAGGGGAATGCAAAGAAATGTAGGAAGTTTCAAACTATTCATTGCAGCTCTTACATTTTCAGGTAAATGTTAAAAGTTGTCAACAACAATTTTGATAAAACATATGTTTTGCTTTTACAGCTTTTAAAATCTCAATTAATTCTTTGAATTTAGGGTATTTATAACCAATTTCAGATATTCACTGAACATAATTAGATTCAGAAGGATTCTAAGTCAACAAACATTCAGGAGCTCGGCCCTACTACTGTCACATGTTTAGAAATAGCTGACATCCTCATTTATATAAAGAGCTTTCCACATAAAGAATCAGGAAAAGTATAGCTGGTGAATGTACCAGCTGGAGTAATAATGTCCAGAAAACAGCTCAGCAGTTCAAACAGTAAACGTGTGATGGCTGTTTAGAAGGGGAAAAAAAAAGAGTTGTCTTCCTGCTTTCTGTCTGTGAGCGTAACAGCAGTCCTCCCAAATTGTTATTCCAACCTTTCCTCTATTTCCTCACCTAAAAAAAAAGTCCCCGATCACCTTCAGATCTGCTCCGATCTAACAGGACGTCCCAAATTTCAAAAAACGCCGTCAACCGTGTGTGAAAATGTGTGCGTTTGGAAGAGAAAGAAAGAGATGTGTGAGCAAAAGTGTCGTGCCTGTGGTCTGTGTTTGTGTGTGTGTGTGTGTGTGTGTGTGTGTGTGTGTGTGTGTGTGTGCTCTGACCACACCCTCTGTCCCGTCCAGCTGGACTGATCAACAATAGGGGGATATCCTTGTTTTCACAACCAGTTGGAAAGGGACATGGAGGGAGTGAGGGAGTGGGATATCTCATTCCACCAATATTTTTAGAGGGAAGGATTAATATTTTTTTAAATGTAAAATAGAAGAGGGGAAGGAAGTAAAGAAAGGAGGAAAGAGTGATGTGTGAGGATGGACAAGAAGAAACAGAGATATGACTGCAGCATATGAGGGTATTTCCTTTCCTTAAAACGCACAAACAGCCCCGCCTAAAGTCGAATGAGTTTTCTGAGAGTCTGGCATCTGAGATGTTTTAAGACATTACCGCTTTCGTCCACAAGGGTTTGATTAGGCTTTATATTCCCTTTGCATGACTGAACATACCTCCTTGACGTGTGCATCATCAAAGTACATCCATCGGCGGATCTTGGTCTGGAAGAAGAAGGTGGAGTAATGTTTCCCGTAGTAGCACACCATGCCGACCAGGTAGAGCTCCGACTGACGGGCCTTCTCCTCCGTCACCCGGTAAAACAACTGCAGAGAGAGCAAGGGTTCAGTGAAGCATATTTCAAATCTTGTTTCTATTCACGGTTGAAAAGATTTTCTTTTAAATGCTTAGGAAAGAACGTTTATTTCACTATATGTTGATGACTGATGTAGGGCTTATGATAAAGTCCTTTTTAAGCCATCTTTATTTCAATTCAGATCCTGGTCACTCCTCCTTCCCCACTCTCACTAGTCCACTTCCACCTTTTCCCTACTCCTCTCACCTCCTCCCTCTTTCCTCATTTATGTTGTCCCAGTACATGGAATACATTCAATACTCGTACTGTGTGTGTGTGTGTGTGTGTGTGTGTGTGTGTGTGTGTGTGTGTGTGTGTGTGTGTGTGTGTGTGTGTGTGTGTGTGTGTGTGTGTGTGTGTGTGTGAGAGAAGTCCTCCATACATCTCCGAGGTGCAGGCAGGTCCCCAGGGTGTGGATAACATCCTCGGCCAGGTCAGACTGCTCCGAGTCCCAAACCAGGCCGATGGTGATGATCTCCGGACTGTTGAGGAGAACCCGGGCAATCCGGAGCTGCTGGCCACATGCACTCTGAGGAGGAGGAGGAGGAGGAGGAGGAGGAGGAGGAGGAGCAACATTTAGTGACTGTGAAGAGTAATGCTTGGGTGTTTATTGCAGTGTTTTTGATGTGGCGTTTCTTACAGGACAGCTGCGCAGGTCTCCCATGCTGGCGTTACGCAGCAGCTCCCCAAACATACCGGGAGTCGCTTTCTCCCTCGACTCCAACATCTTCACTGCCTGGTTACTGAGGAGGGGGAGAAGAGGGGCCGCGAGGAAAGGATGGAGAATGGAGGAAAGAGGTGGAAAAAGAAGGGAAGAGGATGATGAAGAGGGAAGGAGGTGGAAAGGAGAGGAGGGAGGTGGTGAAAGGAGAGATGTGATTTTCATAGCTTAAGTTTATGTCGCTTTTGAATCATTCATTCAAATCACAGAAAGAAGCCACAGCTCTTGACATTGCAGTGGCAAAACATTGTAACACCTCCTCCCTCTTTCTGGTTCGGTTGCACAATGGTTGACGCACTTCCTGTGTGTTTACAACACGCTAATCTGAAGAACAGTTACAATTATACACAAACACAAATCACAGTGTGTGTGTGTGTGTGTGTGTGTGTGTGTGTGTGTGTGTGTGTGTGTGTGTGTGTGTGTGTGTGTGTGTGTGTGTGTGTGTGTAGATGAAGGGAGCAATTAGTGGGTTGCCTTGGGGACCCTGAAATGTAACCTAGCGACAGGAATATGTGTGTGTAGCCTCAACTTACCTCTTCTGAGATGAAAGCCACACACACACACACACACACACTTACCACAGGGAGGTGGTGGAGATGTAGTGGACCATCTGAATGAAGGGCAGAGGATCTGAAGACGCTCCACAGTTGCTGCACACACACTGACACACACACACACATAACGTTAACGTCACATCTGGAGTTGAACTTGAAACAGTGCTCTTACATCAAAATCATTATGGAAAAGAAAAGAGATGAAGATAGAGATCTAACAGTAATATATCTCTGAAATAAAATGAATGGGTAATGATGCAATGGTTGGTTAACCTGTCTCCGTCTCACCTGTTCATAAAGCGTCATGGCAAACTTCTGGTGGGGGATGCAGTGTCGGGCGGTGCAGATGTCTTCTTTTGTCTCGTCTGAGATGTGGAAGTGAATCCTCATCAAGATGTTCTCCTGTAGGAACCGAAACATTCATTCTGGTTAAAACATAACACCTTCAAATACCTGAGGTTACAGTCAGGGGGGAATATCTTTTGGTCAAAAGTTTGCAGGTCAAGCACATGCATTAGGAGCACAACCCTTAGGTGAATACACCCCTGAGTTATTTTGAAGTGTGTGATCTTACAAAGCACTCTGCAGCGTCGTCCATGATGCCCAGCTGAAACCTCTGCTCGTCCTGGAAGGTCTTGGCAAGCGCACTGCGAAGAGCGTCCGACGGTAACACTTTCTCGCTGCTGTACTGAAACTGGGCAAAGATGCTCTAAAGACACATACATAGGGACAGAGAGAGTTAGAGACAGGACGCTCCTGGATCACTTTCAGGGGTCTAAAGGACTCTCACCTTCAGAGCGCAGAAAATGCACGAGTCTTCCATGCACTTGTGAGTGGTGAGCTGACGGAAACTACGTCTGAAGATATCGAGGTGCCACAGAACCTGAAACAAACAATATGAAATAGACAATGGAATAAAGATTCAAAGGCTGTATAGACATATGCCAAACAGCTACAGCATCATTCAGGAAATATAAATTGGAGATACTATCATGCAAATGTATGTCTTGGTGCTTTAATCATCACCGCCGCAGGAGGAAATACAAAGTCCAAACTATTTTCCTACAGCAGTGATCACCTCTACGTGCCAAGATCTGATCCCAAAATCTCAGCAGAGAAACAGCAGGAAATAAAGACGTCCACGTTAAAAAAACCTGATTTGATCGCCTGAAAAACTCTCAAAATGAAAATTAACAGGCCGTTCAATCTGGAAATTTAAGCCAGAGCAAATCAAGAAAGGTTTCTAAGAAAGAGTCCACATTCTTTAAATGCTCAGCTCTGCAGAGAGTAGTAGAGACTGAAAGCAGAAATCTGAGACCTTAAAATACGAAAAATCGGAATGCTGCTCTGACTTAATATGACATGTTTTCATCAGAACAGCTACCAGCCAATCAGCTGTCAGCAAGCCAACCCACGACCATAGCCGGCCAATCGGAGAGAAGTTTAGTTTTGTGACCTGAGGACGAACAGGAGTGTGTTAGAGCGAAAGGAGCTGTCAAAAACACAAGACATAAGACGTGTGTGTTGTGTGTGTGTGTGACAAGGCATGATGTTGCATGTGTCAGAGAACAGATGTCACAATGTTCCTCTCACTCTATGAGGTCTTTATTCAAATATACTGAAAGATATTATTTGATATGATAAATGTTTTAAATACTCCATTAGGGTTTCTTCAGGGTTCACCAAGTTTAATTTAAGAGCACTTCATACCTTGTAATACCCAATAACATGAAATGTTATGCCAGCTTTATGGATGAAAGTCTGATGGAGAATCTGACTTTGAATTTTGGATGAAACGAGCAATTAATGCATTTAGAAAAAGGCAGATTCATTGATAAGATTGATCAAATCTTAACTTGGCTGAACTGAATTCAATGTTTTTTTTGTGTAGATAACCTCGATATTTTGTCACAAATATGATTGAGAGAAGTTTTTGCCCCTTTTACATTCCTGATCTATTTTCATAGTTTCGTCCATCAGTCATCTAAACCTATTTTAATGAAATAAAGTTAAGGATCTGATCCCAAAAGTGACCGTACAATGCTGTGGACACATTAGAATGTTCTCATAGCTGCAACTATTTAAAAACCTTCTTTGAAGCATCATTTATTTGCAAAAATAATGTGGGGATCAGATGTAATGCACACCCTAAAAACTCACATTAACACTTAAAATAAGGAACTGAGAATTCATTTCTTCATTCAAAATTTCAGCGCTTTCAAGATATTTTAGATTTGTATTGTTTGCCTCTACAGTGCCTTATTTTTCTCAAGCTGAGCAGTCAGACGTTACATAACAGGATCAGTAACCCACAATCCGCAAATTATTATTTCACATTTTCACGCTTGATAAACTTGCAGTGTTTCATTCAGAATTTATTTATTCTGTTTCTCTCCGATAAACCCAGATTATTTAGACTTCTGGCTCCAGCTTCTAAGAACAATACTTCCTGTAAACCCTCTCCTGCTGAGAGACAGGAATCCAGACAGGGAGGAATTTTTCATCTCTTTATTTATGAGAAGGGTTTAAAAAAAAGAGCCAGGAAGAAACAGAGACTGAGTAAAGAACCGTTTCTTCTCCATATGACAGAAGGTGTGTCGGATAAGGAGCAGTGAGGTGTGAATGTGGCGAGACCTCAGTGCAGGACACTGTGGTGTCAGCACTTTGGGTGCGTTTGTTTTCTCCTTCCTGACCCCCCAACCGGGTCCAATATGTTGCTTTGTTCCTGCAGGTGAAAACCCTCAGTACCACACAAATACTGAACACTAAATCTGCAGTTATTAGTTGATTATAGTTTATAAAAAGAAAGAAGTTCAACAAAAATCCTGTTACAGTTTTCACAGCCCGCGGTTTTCTTCTGTCTCATATTAAAGTTTACTGTGATTTGAGACAATAAAGTACAAAAGATTCTCGGCCAAATCCGATATATTTGGGTGTTTTTAGATAGTTTTTGGTGTCTTTTGTTCCCCTTTTGAGTCAGGAAGAAAAACAACTTTTAAAGTCATTAAGCATTTCAGGACGAAGCAGCAACAGCAGCCCAGGATCAGAGTTACATTTTTTCCCTCAAGTGTTTTTTGCTCTCAGAGAGCAGCAGGAAGGATGAGGAAGATGAAGTTGTGTAAGCAGCTGCTTGTTACCACGATCATCATCTTCTCCTTCATTTTGTTTTCATCAAATGTCGGAACTGCTGAGCCTCCTCACCCTCTGCTCCACTCACCCTGCAGCCTCACATCTTTCTCATCATTTTGGTTTTGACGAATGGAAACTGTGATGGGTGCCAACGGAGAGGGTGGGGGGGAGCAGGAGGAAGTCCTTACGGTACACTGGGCTCAGAGGGTGGGGGGTTCAGATCCTGCTGATACCTGAGAATGAGTCACCTCTAAATGTACACTGTGTTTCATTGGTTAATCCCCGTAAAATCCTTCAAAAACTGTGTGGAGACTGGGATTCTCAAAGTTTTCTACCTCTGTCGCATTCTTACAGTGTTCCTAATATGATTTCAGTTTATTTTTTACTGGATTAAAAACGTTTCAGAGCCAACTCGGATATAAGAACTCATTTCCTCTTGTTTTTCTTCTTTTTTTTTTATTGATGTTATGTGATCCAGCAATGTTTTCTTATCATTTCTTTTCTCCTCTCTTAGGTTAGAGAAAAACGCTAGTTTCACGGTCCAGAATTTCTTTGTCCAACTCAAGGAAAGACTAAATAATGTTAATTAACATAGACTCTGATGTGAACACAGAAGGCATCAATAATTGACTGATATCTACTTTTCTTGTATCCATTTCACTACTGAATATATTGATAAAAAAACAAATAATATTTTACATTGTAAGAGCTCGCACCCCCAGACAGGTTAACGTTCGGGCTTACCCTAACACAGCACTTCCTGCGGCAGCACAATAACACAACTTTAAGTGTTTCTCTGATGATAGGAGACACTGATGTGTGTGTCGCTGCTGAGCTGCAGTTAAACGATGTAATGAGTGTTTCCTGATCAGCAGCAGCAGCAGCAGCAGCAGCAGCAGCAGCAGCCCCACCCTGCAGGGTAAATTACTGCTCCCATAATTAC
This sequence comes from Eleginops maclovinus, assembly GCF_036324505.1. Taxonomy (NCBI): domain Eukaryota; kingdom Metazoa; phylum Chordata; class Actinopteri; order Perciformes; family Eleginopidae; genus Eleginops; species Eleginops maclovinus. Next base: position 20,537,503 of record NC_086370.1, read on the forward strand.
TGACTGCACACCTCCTCCTTAGAAAGCTGACGAGTCCTTAATGTGCAGTGTGGGAGGTGTTGCAGGATCATTACAGGCTCATAAGTACAGAGGAGGTTGTTATTTTGGAGCCATGTGTCTGGCTCAAAGGCACTGTGGTGGAGCCGCAGTACTGCTGAGTAACACTGACACACGGAAAAAGATTTTACACAGGGTACACTTTTTACTCTGATAATGCACGAGTCACCAACAGTCTGCAGCCGCGTTAGCAGCTCTGTAACGAGTGGAAAACCCAATATCATGACCTTATGTTTCACCAAAATAAATAAGGGCTGCAACAGTACCACTTTCACATTTGTCAAAGCTTTAAAACTATTGATGCTTGTAAAGTGTGTTTGTTTGAAATGTATTATATCATTTTTTAAAAACAATACATTTTGCAGCCCTTGTTCCAACGCAGTTTCCCCCCCCAAGCACTGAAGTCAGCAGGTACGCACTACAACAGGTGCTTTCTGTCAGACGTCTCTACATGTGTCACAACACGGTCAAAGGTATGTGTGTGTGTGTGTGTGTGTGTGTGTGTATATATATACCTGTAGGGCGCTGTTCAGGAAGCAGCTGTTCTGTCCTGGTTCGTTGCTCAGCCCTTTACTGGGAGCGATGGACGTCATGCTGCGAGGCGTCTGCATCCCCTGCATCCCACCACCGGTAACACCTCCAACACCAGCGGCACTAACTCCACTTCCACCGCCTCCACCAGACGCAAAATAGTTCCTCTTCCACGACATTTTCCCTGCTCTCTCTTCTACTTCACGCTCTTCTCTCGGCCTCGCTCCCTGCAGGAGTCAACTTCCTGCTGTCGGTTCTCGTGTCGCCATTTCCTCCAACCGTGGAGAGGACAGTTTAAAATATGATGCAGACTCCCAGGGAAAAAGATCCAAAAATACGAATTAATTCCTCAGGTAAAAATGTAGGCTTTAACTAATCCGCAGTATCGCAGGTTACAGCTCCAGTCCTCTGTTGTAAATTGGGAAAATTATAATTATCCTCAGTGTGAAATGTCAGTGGTTAATATTCCAGAAGGTGCTTTATCCTCAGAGTGTTTCCAGGATCAGTTCCTCGGCGTGCTGCAGGTACGATGACCTTTTCCCTGCTTTCAGACGCCAACACGTGCAGCTGAGCCGTGACTGCAACTCATCCTCACAGGATCAGGAAGGATCTGCAGGAGAAGAGGAGGAAGAGGAGGAGAAGGAGGAAGAGGTAGAAGAATAGAAGGAAGGAAAAGGGAAGTAGAGAGGATGTGAATAGAAGAAGGAAGGAAGGAAGGAAGGAAGGAAGGAAGGAAGGAAGGAAGGAAGGAAGGAAGGAAGGAAGGAAGGAAGGAAGGAAGGAAGGAAGGAAGGAAGGAAGGAAGGAAGGAAGGAAGGAAGGAGAAACAAGTTACATTTTTGCAGGTAATACATAATCAGGTTTCTGGAGTATTCACCAAACATATATTTTACATTATTTATGAGCCTGCATAGAGAATAGGTACCACTTTTTCCAGCTGTATACAACAACAAGAACATTAAATTCCAATAATCTATTAATGAGACCTGGACCCATGGCTTCATGTGTCTCAAAGTCACAAAGCTCATTTAAAAAATACCTAAAACCAGCACAAAGAGTCTCAAAGTGTTATATTTATTAATGTTCCCTCATGTGCCGATGGGCGAAACAAAAGGTTTAGTGAAGGATAGCAAAATATTCAGGATTTGCCTTTTGAATTGAAAATGTTTTAAGACTTTAAAAGCTGCAAATTTGGTGTTCAAGGATAAACGTGATGTACTGTTATCATTCAATCTTGTTTTGCTGCTTAAAACGAAAAGGAAAACATTGTCAAGGGCTCATATAGATTACTTTAATCAAAGATTTAAAACCAAAGCATGCCCTGCCGTTCCCCAACTATGGGGGCATGCAACCTGTAAATAAGAATAAAATAATGACAGAGAATAACTTTTTAAGTACATCAAGAATAAAGCTTCAGCTTCTGCACTCTTGAGCGTTGTGTGTGTGAGATCAATGGCTGTTTACTTAGACAGGATCAGTTTCTGTATGACTCGGGGGATTAGGGTTTAGGGTTAGTAAAAGTCTGATTTAAATGAATTCAGAAAAACGATCACAGCATGAAAACATGATTCATGCCAACATTTTGCATGAACACAAAATTATAAAATGATAACAGACTTTTTCTAAAGCTGTCAACCCGGCTCAACTCCCAGGATGCTTTGTAAACATCAAGGACTGAGAGTCAGACGCTTTCACAACTTTTCAAATTTCGAACTTGGGGATTTAACCTAATTCTTTGTAAAAAATAAATAAGTATGTCATGCATGAATCAACAGAGAGAGAGAGAGAGAGAGAGAGAGAGAGAGAAGTAAGAAAGTTGTTTGTGGGGGTGTGTGTGGGTGGGTGTGTGTGTAAGGGAGGTAAACTGGCGGTCAGAGCAGAGGGAGGTGAGGAGGGATTAGCCTGATCAGACTGTCTGCACAGGATTAGACTGTCTGTGTGTGTGTGTGTGTGTGTGTGTGTGTGTGTGTGTGTGTGTGTGTGTGTGTGTGTGTGTGTGTGTGTGTGTGTTTGTGGGGGGGGGGTCTTCTTGTTAATTGCAGCAGCTCTGTAGTTTAAAGCAGCAGGAGAGTACCTGAGAGAGAGGACTTTAATGTGTTTTATTTGCTGTTGTTTGTTAGTTTTCAGTGTCAACAACAACAAACAGATCATCAACAGGAAGTGGAACACTATCAGAGTCAAGAACAAGGTTTAAAATGCTTCTGTAGACTCAACTTTTCTCCTCAGTTATTTAATGAATTTATCGGGGGGGTTTCCTGGATAAGTTGACCGACCATCAATCCAGAGTCATAAAATATTGTGAAATGTGTCACGTACTAAAAAAAGTTAAACCAAAAAAATGCTGCGGACTGAGTAAAAACGAGACATTTATTACTTTATTCTCATCTCACAATAAAGGGTTTTTGTCTGAGTTTGGATCCTGGCGTAGAAAGGGTTAAAGGAGACAAAAGGTCTTGATGACATTTATGAAGCGTGGAGAAGCTGTTTCCAGCTGCCTGTGAGGAGGAAAAACGTCTTTCTCCTGAAAGCTTTCAGCTTTTTATAGCCTATAGAAACACATCAGGGTCCCAAGGTCGAATCAACACCAGTGAAATGTTAATTAGGGGGAATAGAAGTGTGATATTCAGACCAAAAGAGAGACAGTTAGGGGCTTATGGAGCCAGCAGGATTAGATGAATGGACCCTGGTGACATTCACACTGAATAACACTAACATATTCATTTCCTCCTAAGATAGTGACGTTCATAGTTAATAAATGTTGTGGGTTTTTTGGCACTTTAAATTGAAGGAGAAAAAAGCGTAGCTCGCAGCACACTGACCAATCAGAGTGTCAGGATTAGTTCCTCTCCTGGTGAGCACTGAGGCTCATTTTGTACAAAATTGGTTATATAACAAAACTGGTCTACAGACACACACAAACTGTGCTATAATCACCTCTAATACGCCAGGCTGGATCAGCGCCGCTCTGTGCAGCCGCTCTGCGGACAACAGACACTGGGATTCTTACGGGAATGTTAAGATTTTACCGAGAACACTGGGATACTACTGGGAACACTTGGATAAAGCCATAAGATAGGCCGACAGATAGACAAGCCGACAGGCCGACAGACAGACAGACATACAGACAGACAGAGTACTGTTTGATCAAAAACGGTCCATACCACCATACCATACAAGAGGTCACCTGCTCAGGAAAACCAATAACACACACACATTCACACAGCTGTGGCCATGCAATCAGGAGCCACTTGGGCTTCAGATTCAACATGTTGATTTCAATGGCTGGGTATGAAATCACCGACCTTACAATTGGTGGAAGACCAATCTAACTCACAGCTACAGTTGCCCATAAAAGGCAAATGCATCCATATTTACCTGCTCTGGAAATGAAGGATTCATATTGAATCCATGTTCAATCCTCACCCAGCACTGCAGGAGCTTCTGCATTTAACCTATCCTAGCATTCATCTTTGTATACTCGTTTTTATTTAGTAAAGAACCTGGTACATCCTGAGGTAATGAGTGTCGACTAAGAGGGGCCACCAGTCAATACTGTGAACTCGGTCCGATCGGGAACTATAACGAGCAACTGTCCGGTTCGCAAGTCCTGTCAAACTGAGATGAGATTTTTGTTATACAACAACTAGAAACATTGTGTTCTACACTATTAAGTAATGTAGGGCCCTGTTGTAGGGCAAGCTGTGATAACACTACCAGGACGACAGACAGAGTGTTTGGGACGCCGTAAAGTCACTATCAGGCCTCTTTAATGTTTGGTATTCAAACTCAAAAAAGAAGGATTTGAGTTTTCCTGCAGCACATCCAGCAGCCTGTTTATCCCATCACATGCACATCAATATCTCTAAAAATGAAGTGTGTGTGATGGAGCAAACACTCAATAGTGAGAGGTGATGGCGGATTATCCTAAAGAGAGAAAATTAGGTCATTTAGCCTTTGCTGCCTGGACATGAATTGAAGAATAAATCCCCCTATTTTTGTTTCCTAAGGATTTTAAATGAAATCACATTTATTCCACAAGAGCATCTCTAGAGTGAAATATTTTCTAAGAAGCTTTCTGGGCACAGGAAGAGAAGCTGACCTCGTTGGCAGTGAGTCGGGGGGTAAGATTTGGGGCCTAATGACGAAAAAAAAAAGGAAAGCTCATGAATATACAGCCGTCCTTCACAGCTGCATCCAAAATAACTTGGAGAATTTGGGAATGTGGAGCACATCAAAATCATCTCTTCCACCGAGTGAAAGGAGGAACCAGTATCGTGTCGTTTTGCTCAGAGACGTCTGCAGTCTGCTCTTTCTACATAAACAGAATCAGGCTGAAACTAAAAAAAATATCATGCTATACTAGAGCCAGATTTAACTGTTGAAGAAGCTTAAGACTTATGATTTTCACATCACAGTTGCCGTTAAATCCTTAAATCAGTGAAAACAAATCACAAAGTCAATATGGAGGTAACCAGAGACTAAGCTAAATATTTATACTGTGATACTGTGTATTAGGGATGTTCAGTAGCCGATACCAATGCCAGTAAACTTCCATAATTCTGTGCAGAAATAAGTCATAAAAAAACACTTAAATCTGGAGTTTTGTGTAATTCTTAAACAAATCTCCTAATAAGGGAGATAATAACTAAATGCATCTTTAAAATGCTCTTACATCTTCTTAATTAGCGGTAAAAAATAATAATAATAATAAATAAAGTGAAAACTATTGAAATTGGTTAATTTCGCTGAAGACCAAGTAACGCAAAAAATAAAAATGCAAAAATTGGTTTGATTATTTGATGATTTTAAAGAAAGAAATAGATGAAGAATTGTAGGATTGAAATATAATTACTTCCACATTTTGTAACTACACATTTAAAATGTATTTCTTAGTAGAAAACCCAAATATCTTTCAAATGTGAATTTTCAAACCTCTAAAATTCAGTTTTTTTTCCTCATTGTTTAGAGCCTGAGAGTTGTTTCCTCTGCATCACCTCCCCTGTTGTGAAAGCATTGTTCTAATTTACTTTCCCCACATTCCTCCAGCAGCAGCTTCCACCAGTGGAGTGAATAACCAGTAAATCATGCAGACTGGGAGGAGCTCCTCCTCCTGCTTTCAACACATTATTTTCCCATGAATACTGCTGAATAATGTGCCTTTAATTTAAAGCGCAGCGTCTGCACGACACTATCTCACATGTAATGCATCACTCTATTCATTTCAAAGTCTGTGCATTAATGCTCCTGCCGCCAGAGCTACATATGCTTTTAAACTCTCTGCTGTTTTTGTCATGCAAACCCAAACTTGTACTGATGATTGATGTTGTAACACTACAACTAACAATTTTCGGTTACCAAGTCCGAGTCTCAACCCACAGCAGAACTGAGTCTCCACACAGGAATGAGCATCTCATTCTACCACCAAAGTTACTTTGCTAAAGAATATATACAAGCATAGGTGGGAAAAGTACTCAGATCTTGTACTTAAGTAAAAAAAGAACTACCAGAGTGTAGGAATACTTTGGTATAGGTAGAGGTAGGGCATTTAAACTGTTACTGAAGTCAAAGTAAAATAGAATTAGCATCAAAATATACTTAAAGTAACAAATATATTAGATGTTTTGGATTATAATTATTGATGCATTTCAAAGCTAGTAAATATGCAGTTAGTTTGTATACTGCAGGGTAGCAGTCAAAATACTATAGTTTTTTATACATCACATTATTAATCCAAATGTGCAGACTAACTACATATATAAATAAATATAGTGAAGTCAAAGTATAATATTTACCAAAGTAGCAAAACAGTTCAGTACTCAAGTAAGCTACAAGTCTCTCAGAATTGAGTAAATGTACTTAGTTACTTTCCACCACTGTCTATAAGTTACTTTTACACACCCATATGAACCATCCTTCAGTTCGGCAGGGGTAAGACCTACCTCACAGCACTTTTCCTGAACAATATGAGTCACTTTAAAACTACCCTACATTGCCTGTCATCCCTACGTCCGAAACAGTGATGAACACCCGGGGCTAAATGAGTTTGGACTTCAGATTTCGTTCAAAAACAATGACGCTTGTGCAGAATGAAATATAAAAGGCTAAATTACCTTATAATTGCTGAAAAAGCAAAGAGTCTCTAAAACCTGCTGTTTTTTAACGGAGTCTGGCGCAGAAGGTGCTCGATCTACGCAGAAAGAACAGGGGCTGCATTACATCACTTCCAGCAAACTTCAAGGCGAACAATGAAGGCAGGAGAACATCCCAAATCCGGTTTAACCCGAATATTTTATCGTTTCTTTAAGATAAAAAGACAAAAACGGCTAATTCGGTTTGTGTTTTGGTCACTACGGGCTCCGTGTTTGTAACCGACAGCGTAGTATTAGCTAACGCCGGTTGGATGAGAGGAGTAACGGCTGCTAATTTTCAAATCTACCCACAGAAAGGAAAACAAAACATGGCGGTTTGACAAGCGGCTCACCTGTGAGTTGTACCCCGGAGAAGAAGCATGAATCTCGGCTGCCCTGAGGACGGTTGGTCGGGAGAAGCGGCGGTTATTGTGTTTAAAGCGGCAGCACGGAGGAGGAGGGGGAGGGGCTACTACCTGCAGCGATGGGCGCAAGCACGAGCGCGTGCGTGTGTGTCAACATGTGAGCGCGCGCGTGTGTGTGTGTGTGCGTTAGTTTCATACATTAAACTGCATTAAAGTATTCAGATACTTCACTTAAGTGGTAACTAGAAATACTTACATAGTCTTGAATTCAAAAGGTTAGGTTGCCTTTACATATAGATAAGTTATCAGCAAAATGTACTTAAAGTGAAATAAATAAATAATAGTTATTCTTATTCTTATCAATTGTTATTATTACATGAGTTTGGGTGCACTGATGAAGAGATAACATCAGAAATCACCAGTGTTAAAAATAAAGTCACTAAGGAGTTAACCTGTGAGCTGAAGTTGTGCTTTAACAGCAAAGTGTGTGTGTGTGTGTGTGTGTGTGTGTGTGTGTGTGTGTGTGTGTGTGTGTGTGTGTGTGTGTGTGTGTGTGTGTATTGATCAGGGTATTGATCACATTAGGAACAGCCCACCGCAGCCTGCCACAACACACCCTGAGAGGACTCTATATCTAATCAACGTGTTTATTATAATGAACCTCTAAATTATACATATTATACACAAAATGTCATTCACATTTATTCACAGGTTAAGTATTCAGAAAATATTTGATTCTCACTTATCAAAGGACTACTTCAACCACTAATTACCATTTATATTTAAATGACTACCCCTATGTCACCTTTAATTGCCTCCATTTCAACCCTACTATTTGAAAGATTAAAACATAAACAGTCTCAGGCTTTTGCATGCTTACTTTAGTTAACATTAGCCCATAAATCCAGTATGAATAAAACTCACATTATGCTGTGTCTTCATACAGCTACAGAAGGAGTTTAATTAGCAAACTACTTACAAATTATGCTTTAATCAGAGCTCTAACAGTGAGACACACAGCAATGGACATGTTTTAGCTTCCTGTCTTTTCCTCTTACATTTAATTTATTAATGCTTATCATTTAGTATGCATAATCAAATGTCTTTATAAAATATAGATGTTCTCCCACTATTGCCACATCCAGCACTGTTTATAAAAACACAGCATAAACATGAAATGGCATGCAGTCAAAGTGTGGTTAAAAATGAATGCATGCTGTTTAATGAAATGTAAGACAACATGAAGACGCAGTTTGTTTCATGTTGAGCTTCACAGAGTGTTTGGGTGGAGAAAAGATCTGAACCACAAACATTCCTCAGCCTGGTTTCTGTTAAACTGGGCTAAAGTTGGCTTTACAGACAGACTCCACACTTATTATTATTTATATTATAGCTAAAGAAACATTTCTCTAGCTGGTAGAGTCAGGTTACATGTATTTGGTCAGAAAACATTTAGTTTTGATGTAATTCTTGTCAGATGTTTTAAGGAAAAAATATAATGTTTTGACATCTGAAAATACATATTTTAGGCTGTATGTCTACATCCATGCTCTCCACTTGTGATCCACAGATTAAATTACAGATTATCAATTTTATCGTGGGCTTAAAAGATAAAAGCCGCATGCATTGGGTCAACAGCTACCAGGAAGTCTAGCATATCGGGCAGTCTATGTGGCAATGCATCATGTTTTCTTCATTTAAATGCAACCCTAAATGTGGCATTAAAACCATCCTGTTTTCTCCACTGGAAGAGCACCAAAGATGGCACTGCATCACTTTTTAAGTTTTTATTGCAGATTAAAACACACGCAGCAGCATCTCTCACAGTTTCCAGCAAAGGGAAAAGGTTTGGCTCATTTATACTTCCCGGTGAGAGTTTCCAGCGCAGTGTGACAGAAACATGACGTGGTGACGTTTATCACTGTGCAGGAGCAGGTCTGAGTAAACAGACGTTATCTGGTAAAGTCAACAGTACTCTATAAAAAATACCTGTGCAAATACAAGTTTGTCCTGAGGGTGGCGCTACAGAAAAGATCAGGAGGCCATCATAGTTATTATTCAGGTCTATTAAGCAAACAGTCGAATTAAACAATCAATTTTCATTCAATTGTATGAGACAAGGGTATGAATTAATAAGTTCCTCGTTATTCTGAACACAAATCAAACATTTCCTGTTTAATAATAAGATTAAGGCTTATAAATACTTAATATTGGGTAGTTAAGACACGTCGATACAGAAGTTTTCAGTGAGGTGTATCATTGAATCCCGCTTAATGTTTTTTTGATGGTTATATAACATACAATTTGCACTCACTGGCACTCAGAAACAAAGAGACACTGTCTGTGTGTGTGTGTGTGTGTGTGTGTGTGTGTGTGTGTGTGTGTGTGTGTGTGTGTGTGTGTGTGTGTGTGTGTGTGTGTGTGTGTGTGTGTGTGTGTGTGTGTGTGTGTGTGTACCAGTTCAACCCTGCTGCGTTTCCAAAGACTGTTGAAAACAATAAACAACTCTAATGATGAGAATATTTCGACCCCTATGGAGGACATGTTTACATCCTTACAGTGAATCAGGATACAAGTACACAAATACTTTAGTAAAATGTATCATCACTAACACTTTTGATGTATCGTGTTTATGAGTTATTATTCTTAGAGAATAAGAGAAGCTGTTAGAGAATCATAGTGCAGTAAAAATTAGTATTCTGATTCTGAAGTACAAAATGGAACTTTTTTACTCAAGTAGAGTACAAGTACCACACATTTACATTTAGGCACAGTACTTGGATTGGTTTGAGGTACTTGAGTATTTCAATGTTATGCTACTTTATACTTCCACTCTATTACATTACAGGGAAATATTGTATTTTTACTGATATGTTTATCTGACATCTAACATTAGTAACTAAATACAGATTCTAAATACAAAAGGTGAAAATGGAAGTTGTAAAAATGTCTAAATCCCGTCAAAATAATGTTTCGTTAACCTTTGTGTCAAAAGGTGCTACGGTGACAATATAAACATTTTTAAATGTCCTGCTAATACGTAATTGAGTCCACACATAACAATGTTAGCCTGTGGAACACATGACTTGTAGGTTTGAACACAGATATTACGTTAGGTAAATGTCTAACTACTTTAATTTCATATCACGTGACCTTTTACAAGAGACACCTGTTACCTGTGATCCGTCTCATTTTATTGCACTAATGGTTAAATACTAAAAGTGCCATGTGACACCATGCATATATGAGACAGTTTGTGTGTGTGTGTGTGTGTGTGTGTGTGTGTGTGTGTGTGTGTGTGTGTGTGTGTGTGTGTGTGTGTGTGTGTGTGTGTGTGTGTGTGTGTGTGTGTGTGTGTGTTATCTTCACTATGTCCACTTCCGGCATGACATCACCCTCTGCATTACACCTGTACTGTTTGCTTTTCCAGTCATATGATGGTACCACACACACACACACACACACACACACACACACACACACACACACACACACACACACACACAGAAAGTAAATAAGTGCATTTACTTTAGATTCATGGCAGTGTGTAAAGTAAATAACTAAAATAAGCCCAACTTTCACCAGCGGCTACTTTGTGTTCTACCTCTGCTTATTATTTTAACTTCTAGATTATCTTTAAAACCCAATGATTTGTGCTCGCTTAGCACCGACAAATACAATTGTTGAGTAAAACATTAGTGTCAGAGATGCTAGCAAAGTGAGAGTCAAACATGGAGGACAGAAATGATCCAGGACTGCAAGAACAAAAGCTTAAAATGCAGCAAAAGCAGCAAGATGTTTTAAATAATCCAGAATAAATGCAGCTTCCCAAAACAAATAAACATGCAGAGTCTGCTTGATCCAAAGAAATACAGCAAACCAAAAACAGGGAGGGACGTCTAACTGGAGCCAAACTGACCACGAAACCAGCGTGCAGCTGCAGAGAATACTGTCTGCTGGATGTTTTTACATATATAATGAGAGGTGGAAGAAGCCAGATCCTTTACTCATGCTAACAGCACATTGGGGAAATACTCCAGTGACATGCTGTAGTGTGTGTTTTACAAGTTAAGGCCCTGCTTTTGAAAGGGCAACTTAAGTAAGTAACATAGTGACATCACTACGTTACACTCGCGCTTCTATTGGCTAGTTCTCCGAAACATTTTACGTGATAGGCTAAGGGGCGGGACATCTTCAAGTGGTGGACCAATCACAAGAGAGTCGGCCAGTTAACCAATCAGAGCAGACTGGGCTCTAGTTTCAGACAGAGGGTGAAAAGAGGTGCTGCAGCACAGACAGTATGAGAAACATAAAGAGCTTTTTGAACATTAAAGCATGGAGACATGTCCCAGGAGAGGAACTAAATACTGATATGAACCTGAAAATGACCAGAATAGGGCTACTTTAAAATTAGCAGATTTTTGAATGGAGTTTGGTGAGAGTGAGCAGCCACAGATGCACCAAAAGAAAAGTGTCTCTTGGTGTTTTATATATAAAAAGTCTATGTTTTTTGGGAGGGTTTTTTTAACATACAAAGAGACAACAAACACATCTTAAGGAACATCTATACACACAGAACTCACAAGGAAGCCTGAACTGGAAGAAACGTGACACATAATATCTTCTATGTATTGCACACAATCGGAAAAGTGAAAATTAGCACATTTTTAAATGGAGTTTGGTGTCCATGTGGGGGATAGAGAATAAACGCTAATCACTCACCTTGATAAGCAGCAGTAGTCAAATGCCTCGTTCTCCTCCTCCTCCTCTTTCTCCTTATACTCCTCTTCCTCGGGGGACAAACAGCAGTGATGAAGCACCTCCTCCTTTTTTATCTCTGTTCACGCTTCTCTCTGTACAGCCAGCCGTCTCCCAGGTGACTCAGACACGAAATGACATCATCTCTGTCAGCACACACACCTGTTTCCTCACTAAGCGCCTCCCCTCTTTGATTCGCGCCCCCTTTTTACTCCAATGCACTTCCTGGTTTTCTTAAAGGGGAAGCATCCGTAAGCCTGAAGCCATGTCCTGTGTGAGTTTAAAGAAAGTATTAATACTATGTCACTTTTAAATACTAAAATAAATGATAAATACTGTCAAATTGTATACGTAAATATTTAGGAAGAACTATTTTATACAATACTTATTTTCTTTATTATTAATGAATTATTATTATTACTTATCTTTATTTTTTAAATTAAATTTTGAGAAGGAATTTGATTGAATGTTTTAAAATAAGGAAACAAATAGAAATAAGAATTATGAAAAATCTCTAATATTATGTATTTATTTAACATAAATATTATTTTCATTGGCGTGAATCAATATGTGTTTTTGTAGTTCAAATACTATATTAAGACTATTTCACTTAGTCAAATGAAATGACAAAAGGTCAACTTTAATATATACTTTCTTTTAATTTCATGTGTATTCATTAAATTAATTGTCTTTACTTCCATTTTCTTGTAATTAAAATATTGAATATGAATGAGTATTCTGTAGTAATGGTCATGGCTGGTCTTAGTTATTAAAAATAATATGTTTATGTTTCAAAGGCGTTATCTTAATGCTGTGTGTCCTTAACTCACCTCAAAATCAGAGGTATAAAACATTATTTAAAAAGTGCCCTTCAGAGAGGCAGCTGATGAATACATTTTCCCACACAGGATTCTCCCATCAAAATGTCTTTGTTCAATAATAGGGGCACACACACACACACACGCACACGCACACACACACACACATAGCGTGGGAACTGAGTGTCAGTATGTAACGTTTTATTCATTTGCTAATTTTACACAACAATGCAACAATACACACTCTCATTAGGAATGCAGAGCCTCACACACGCACGCACACACACAAGGGCACACACACACACATAGAGGGAACAAGAGAGAAATGCAGACTGTTTTTCTGTAAAACACTGGATCCTACAATTCATAATTATTTATTTTAATAAATAGTATTTTTTTGTTTTGAATGACTTATTCGATGTATTGATAATTAGAAGTTTTATCAATGTGTGTTTTGTTTCAAATGTTGGTCATTTGACATCATGTTTCTATATGGATAAATAACTTGTGTTAGTTTTTAATGAGGCTATATAATACAAAGAAATACATCCCCTAATGCAAAGAAGCAGGCTCAAACTAAAGGTTGTCTCATCTACATTTTAAATAGCCAAATATTATTTCTATAGTACAAACTACACATTAATATAACAGTCAAACTGAAAATACATTATGTTTATGTACTTAAGACACACTTAAATATTATAATAATTATTATTATTATTAATTTATATAATATTTTTTATTTTATACATTTAGATTAATCCTTCAGGTTAATTCATTTTCACCTTTGAAAAGTGTTCTTTAAAATATATAACATTTTCAAAATAAACCCCCTATATTCACTTGATTAGAGTACCAAAGTACAAATGTAAGGTTGATTGATGAATTGATTTTTGTTATTATTGTATCTTGTTTAAATAAAATGTCCAGCAAAAATAGGCTGACCAGACATTATTATGAAGAAAAAAAGAGACAGAAATCCAACAAAAATGACTTCTGCTGAAGTAGCCAGATCATTTACTGCCCAGTATTTTTTGTAACTTGAACAGTTCATAGATAACATTCATACCTTTTTCAAACATGTATATCTTTCTGAAACACTTTGCCTTGTGTTCTTTCACAATGACAAAACTAAAGTGGTAAAATCTTTTTAAAAGAGAAGGAAAAGTTCAGGTTTGTCTCTGCAGGTTTGTCTTCTTAACCCATGTCCAATTCATGTCCATGTCCAGATCCCGGTCCTAGTCGAAGCTCTGCAGGACCGGCTCATGCCCCGTCTCCTGGAGGAAGCGCAGCAGGTCTTCAGGTCGCAGCCCCATGGTGGCGCTGTTGGTCATGGGGTGGAAGAAGACCCTCTCGTGGCCTCCCTCCATCAGGTCCTGGTCCAGGACCAACTTCACACTTTGGTCCCGGTCGAAGAGCAGAGCGAGGGCCGTCGCACATCCCTGACCCACCTGAGAGGAAACCAAGACAGGTAGTAAAGAGCTGGGTTATCAGCATGCTGGGATTTCTAACATCAATACAATATCTGAATAATACTCAGTACCAAAGAAGAAAGTGGACTCAACGATGATGTCATACAAAGTTAAAGGTATTATTTTTACTATATTCATTTGTCGACTCACCTTGAGTTTCTCCAACATGATCGCCTCGTCTGCAAAGCGTAGGTTGCCGCTGCCAACTCCCAGCTTCTTGGCGAGGTCATTGAGGTTGACCTGCAGAGGAACAGAGAGGATTATGGGATGTGTTGGAGGATAGTCTTCCTGTAGGAGTGTGTGAGTGATGTTACCTGGCGGTCGTGGCGGGCCGACACCAGCCACAGGCCTTTCTTCTTCTTGTCCTTCAGGAAGAGGTTCTTAGTGACGGCTCCGCTCACTTCCTGCAGGTGAGGCATCATCTCCTCCACCGTGAACACCTGGGTAGGCGGTTAACAATCATTTAATATGCTTTAACAATGTATTAAGACATTGAAATATTCATTCAAGAAGTTTAAATACATTTACAATTCAAGCACTATTATTATTTTAACAATGCATTAGGATGTTATGGATGAGATGTGAGCAATTGTATTTATTTTTATTTGGATGTTTTCGGGCAAAATTATTAAGGGAATTTCTGAGTTATTTGTTTTAAGTCTCAAATTATGACGAAATAATTATTTTAAATCATAAGGAAACAGTATGAGAGCTACAAAGTCAGACCAAAGTGTATATTGCTGGGGGACAAATAAACGTATCTGTGTGGAAAACTTCAGTCTAACCCTATAGTTCTTGACATGTGAAGCTGCACGACAGAGATAAATGAGGCGTTAGCGCCCCCTACAGGCTGCATCCATTTAATGCAGCATAAATATAAACTACTTCTCAAAACAATGAAATCGAGGGCTGCACAGCAATCTACCCAGATCCACAAGGGGGAATGACTTTCAACACAGATTCCTTTCAAAACAGTATAGTGTTTTTGTTTATCGCACGTACAAACAAATGATGACAGGAACAAACACTTACACTGTTTTAGCAAAGACTTATCTGATGCTAAATTCGGCATACAAGGTGACGTTTTCAGCATGTTATTCCAGACTACGCTCAAAAAGGCAGTGCTTTTAAGTTTTTTAACCATTGTGCACAAATAAATAACTGAAGGAACATTGATTTTACACTGTAACAGGAAGGACTGATCGATGTTCAATTCGCATACAAAAAAGCGAAATAGTGCAGGTAGATTATTTTTAAAGAGCAGAAACTGACAAACCAGACTACTTTAAATATATAACAGTTTTTAGCTTAGCTTTATCACTTCACACAATAACAGTATTATTGGGGCAAATAATCACATGATTTCAGCTTGGATTTATCTATTGGCAAATTCGGCATACAATTAGAAGGCAATGCATTTATTAGTTTACTTCAAATGACAACTTTTAAATGCGTCCACGTGTCAAAAGGCAATGTATTGAAGGGTAAACACACCACTCTCAGAGCTAAACCTATAATACAGGAAGCGACATTAAAGGTATTGGATAACGCCGAATAGAGCTATGCATTATAACGACTCATGCAGGGTCTTTGAATATATGTCAAAACGTTAAAATTGTTTATTGTAGGCAAAGATTCTGATAATGAGCAGTATTTTTAATGGAATTCAATGGTGTTTTGTTCTAGTGTGGAATATTCATTTTGGCTTTTACCGGTGGGTGCTCCACGCAGCAGGTCTGGATGTCTAAAGTCTGCAGGTATTTCTCCAGCTCTGCTCGCAAATCTTCTGACATCTTTATTAAAGGTGTTTTGAAAATCTATAAAGAGATATGGGATAGCCGTCAATGGACAGAAACAGCTGTCCAAAAGCACACCGAAGAAGAAGAACTTCTTCTACTGTGTGCTGCTATCTTTACTGCTGCTCTACTGCCGTCTTCTGGAGACTGTTTGGTCCTCCAAGTTTCAAAAATGTTATTTTCCTAATTATTATAGATAGTTATTAACTTCAAATTAGAGTCAATTTTTATTGAAAATCTTAAAAAATAGGAATAATAATTAACTTTATTTTTAAACCCTCTTTTAAATGAAAACTGTAGCAAAAAGCGTTTTAAAATAAAGCATAATACACATAAAACATGGATATAATGCTATAGTTAATGGAGGGTAAAATAAAGATTAAAAATATATATATAAATACAATGAAAAGCATTAATAGAAAGCATAAATATAAAAAATACTAAACATGTTTAATATTATAAGAATAAGTGTAAATTAAATTAAAACATTAATATCTACTCGTTGTCTTCAATATTTTATCCCTTATGCTATGTATGAGTTTTTCTTATACAAAATAGTAATAATAATAATAATAATAATAATAATAATAATAATAATAATAATAGATAATATTAACATCAAAATAATAATGATCCACTTTTGAATACAATTAAAAAATATATTATATTATATAGAAAATAAATCAATCCATAAAAATAAATATCCACACATTTTCTGACCTATTCTTCCTCATTACAGTGAATCAGAGAGGGTGTTTCTCTCTTGGATTTATATAAGTAAATAATGTAAAGCCCCGCTGAAGGACAGCCCACTATGACGTGAGTCCATGGATGAAGCCTTAATTCACTGACCCAGTTGAACACAGAACATAAGGTCAGATGGAACCCGACCTCGCTTAGAGAAATCAAGAATTTAAACCGGCAAGATTTGTGTTGAAGCTACTTCAAAGATTTTGTATTGATTGTATTGGCTCTGTGTTGTTTTCCTCTGCAGCTGCATTGCCTTTCAGAGCGAAGACAACAATAGGAAACAACCTTCAGAGGGAAACACTGAAAACACAATTCATGAAGTGCAGAGGAAGGAAAATTATAAAGAAAAGCAAAGAAAACCACTTTAATTTGTGTGTTTGTGTGTACACTGCAGGTTACACACTGACTGAATGGGACCAAGTCACGTTAGGTAATATGCAAAGAAAGTTTCGAGAGAAGTCAAACTCTATTCCTCCTGGTTGCTGGTTATGTTGGCTTGACAGAACTTTCAACAGTCGGACATCTCTAAGCGGTTGACCAATCACAACAGAGCCGGCCAGCTAACCAATCAGAGCAGACTGGGCTCTGGTTTCAGACAGAGGGTGAAAAGAGGTGCTGCAGCACAGGCAGGATGAGAAACATAAAGAGCTTTTTGAACATTAAAGCATGGAGACATGTCCCAGGAGAGGAATAAATACTGATATGAACCTGAAAATGAGATATCACAAACACCATATAACCACGTGGCATGTGGCATTGACATGTTTTCTGCAAATAAACGAGTTATCTTTTCTCTTTAACTTGCAGGTTTTTCAATCCAATCAAGTATGTTTTCAGGGTTAATGACTTCATTCAATGCAACAGCTTTCTATTCAAACTGAGAGATATGACCTTCAAGTGTATGTACTTTTGTGTGTGTGTGTGTGTGTGTGTGTGTGTGTGTGTGTGTGTGTGTGTGTGTGTGTATGTGTGTGTGTGTGTGTGTGTGTGTGTGTGTGTGTGTGTGTGTGTGTGTGTGTGTGTGTGTGTGTGTGTGTGTGTGTGTGTGTGTGTGCGTGCGTGTGTGCGTGTGTGCGTGCATGTCCTCTGTTTGTGTGTGCATCTTGTCCCGCCTGTCAGTCAGTCAGTGTCCTTCATTCCTCTCCATCATTTTAACTGATGATTAAAGGGACGAGGGTTGACTCTTCGGTGGCTCAATGTAGGAAGCAGCAGTGACTGAAATTCAGTTTTTTTATATGTCGCTTTTTCTTATCACTTAGTATTAGCGTTTGACAAACTCTTACGTGGGTTTGCCCCTTTTTTTAAATGTTGTTAGCCTACTTGTTTTATTTTTATTTTTCTATATGCACCGTGGGTTTGCTGCTGTAATGCTGTAAACGTTCTCTGTTGTGGGACGAATAAAGGAACTCTGATTTCTGATTTACTTTGAAATTTGGGCAACCAAATCCAATTAAACTGAGTTCAGATTAGGTTGATGTCAGAGATCAGAGATAAGATTCTCAGAGAGCTCACACACAGACACACACACACACACACAGACACACACACACACACACACACACACACACACACACACACACACACACACACACACACACACACATACGCTGCCATTATATGTTCATCAGTGAGAGCGATTGTCCTGCTCTCCTCATTCGCACTATGCAGTAGGTCAGCAGATAATCAAAGTAATGACTCCATCAGAGCACTCGTGCACTCCCACCCTCATTCAAAACCAAATAAGAGACATATTAATGAAAAACACTAACCTCTTTGCCTCATTCAACAAAAGCTTTTCAAAATAAGAGACATCTTTTTTCAACACACTGATCTGTTAGCCTCATTCAAAATAAGCGACGTCTTTATTTAATACATGGATTTGTTAGCCTCACTTAACATAAGCTTTTCAAAATAAAATACATCTTTATTTAATACATGGATTTGTTAGCCTCACTTAACATAAGCTTTTCAAAATAAAATACATCTTTATTTAATACATGGATTTGTTAGCCTCACTTAACATAAGCTTTTCAAAATAAAATACATCTTTATTTAGCACTGAGTCCTTTTATGGAAAGATACATCTTAAAGAATCACACCCTGTATAATTATTTAACCATTTGGTACGCCTATGTTTATTTATGTATATGTTAAAAGTCTTCCCAAATGTCTATAGCTTTATACTAATACAAATATATAAATGGAATTAAACCTTCAATCATTTAAACCCACAGATGGTTTATGAGCTGCTTTCATGTTTTGTACTCCATTATTTCTTTTCATTTTGAGGCGAGATACTCTCCGAAGCCCTTCTGGCTTTTTTTAATCCACCTACACAGACTGCTTTATTACATCGCCTCTTCTCTGAAGAATCACTCACCATACACACCATACACACTATTGCTCAACCCCCTGGCTCTCTTTAAGTGCAAAGAGACATTTTATTGAAACTCAATGTAAATGGAGGATTCAAATCAACGTTTAATCATCACAGAAGTACATAGCACCAGGGCTCGGAGGAACAGTCTCTTTAATCGGGTATACATATAATTCACAAAGTAAGAGCAAGTCCTTAAACACTGACAGAGCCCATTCTGCGTTCCTGTTTACTTCCTGTCTGACTTGTGTTGAATTCTCTGACGTCAAACACTTTGTCTTTCAACCTCTTTCCTTCTCTCTGTTGATCCTCCTTAGCAACAGTGATGTTATGCTTAGCAACAGTGTTATTGAGTATTAACGACCTCTGAAATGTCCAAATTGACCAATCAGACACAAGTATTCAACCAAACTCTGCAATAAGTAGGAAATAATGATACGAATCTGTGTGGTATTATTGTTATTACTGTTGTTTATTTAGATCTTCGATAAGATATCTTTAAACAGTAAAGGGTGGCAGTGGCTTAGTCTGTAAAGGCTTGGACTTGGGTCCGAAGGGTCGCCAGTTCACATCGTGATGGGACCAAAAAATGGAATGAGGAGAGGTGCCAGTTCTCTTACTGAGCCACTGCCGAGGTGCCCTTGAGCAAGGCACTGGATGCTGAAACTGCTCCCTGGCAGCCTCCCTGCTCTGCCACCTCTCCTGCATGTGTGTGGTTGCATGCATATATCCTCCCTGTGCGTAATGTGTCTGTAAGGGATGAATAAAGTGTATCTTCTTTCTTCTTTAATTTAATGTTCACCATTTCAGTTAATTTCCACCACAGCCATTTTGCAAATGTTTGTCACCAAGTTCAGTAAAATGCAGTCACACAACACAGGCATTTCACAACAAGAGACATCTTTATGAAAGACACTGTTTCGTAAGCCTCATGCAACATAGATTTTTTTGCAACAGAGCTCAGCAAAATTCTGTTGATATAATTTGACCTAATGCACCTTTACTCACACGTGCTTGCACACCTGCTGCACCTCCATAAAGCCTCTCTCGCTCTCTCTCTCTCCTGCACACAGAGTTTGTGAGGAGGAGCGACGAAGAGTAGGAGGATGCACGGCGGGAAGGGCGAGCTGCTGAGCATCATCTCGTGCAGTGAACTCGGGCCAAACTGCACGGAGAACCTGGCGCTGTCAACAGGATCCACGTGGAGGGGTAACGGCTCGGCTGTGGATGCGTACCGGCTCGAGGAGCACCAGCTTCCCGCCTCGGCGGTTCCAACGGTGAGCAACCGAACTCCATTGTAAAAAATAACAATTTGATATTAACACGCCTTTTGTTACACATTTTCTGTATGTATTACATTTTAAAATCTTGATAAGTCACTGAGAGACGTGCTTCTATTGTTCGAATACATGTGTTTCACAAAGCAATGAAAACAATGTTGAATTTGTCTCATTTAGGGTCTCCCCGAGTTTTTGCATCCTAACTCCCTGTGGTTGTGGCACCACTCGGTGTAATAAAATAACTACAATTATTTATTTTTTTCTCAAGTAAAGCTTTTATGGTATTTTTAAAATAACGCCGAATTGAGTAATCAGTGATATTGAATGGGAGTATTCTGATTTCATTTTCAAAAGAGTACCTAATATTCCAACAAGTGAATTCATATTAAAAACCATGTAGTTTGTTGAGCTTTTCAACAATCCAATGATATTTTCTCTGATGTTTAGCTTTAAGTTGGCCAACATGTAGGCTTACATCACAGGACAGATACCATGGTCACATGTTAGCATCGACAACATCATGAGGTCACTGGCTTCTTATTGATCAGGTGAAATGAAAGTTGAATGACCATAAAACAAGGGTTCATATCACCATGAAAACACCACACATAAATATATGAGGATATTTTGTCGTATATGTTTATAATTAACTTGATATCTATATGCCATTATTTAAATATCACAGTTGTCGTCAATACTGGCATCATACAAGTCCTTATTTTAGGACATGCAATGGCAAATTGAGATAATGAACTCGTCACGTCATTCTAAGCCTTCTCTGCTGCTTTATATACAAATGTAAACTATTATAATTCTACATGCACCTTTAATGACACTTAAGGTCACCTTCACCTAAAATCAAGAAATAAAACACGCAATTAACAACCAATCAAGTCAATAACAATGCATACCAAAACAAGAGAGGCCCTAATCAACATCGATTAACAAAATGTCGTCAAATAAGAGCAAAAACTTCTGATGGTCATTTTCCATTTTCTTTTAATGTCACATGTCAGTGTGAAATGAATGCAACTTCACTCCTCTCAGGGCTTCATTTGGCTCATCAGACAAACTGTTTGTGCTGCCTGGCTTCATGTAAACACTTTACACCCAGCTGCACAAGAAAATAAACACATCTCAGACTTGGATTCCTGGGGAAGCGATAAACTTTGTCTATTTGTGTCTGTAGATGTCTCCAAAATTCCCTAAGAGTGAGCTAGGACATACGGGGTGTTACCTTTGCTAATAATAAGCAATGATTAAGAACTTCTTAATTAAGAGAAAATATAAGATGAATGCTACAGGAGGCCCAGTGTGTGGTGTCATATAAGAGACGTTGAAATGTCCCCCCTTATCGCTCTGCTTCACCTCGGAGCTGCAGAGATTTCCGGCTTCACAGTTTTAATTGATTTTTTTTACTGAACACACCTGCAACTAGTGGAGGACTGATAAACCGAGCATCATGTTATATGTGCGTGTACATGGCGCTGCTTTAAACACTAGCCCTGGGCAAGTAAACACTGTGTACGGCGAAGTGGAAGGCCCTTAAGTGAAGTTCTCTAATTTATGTTCTGCCTCCAACAAAAATGATCCTTCGGCCGGTTTACCTACAGAAAGCCAAAACATTATGTAAAGTAGGCCTCTTTTGTGGTGTTTCATTTTGAACATAACAGAGGTTAGCTGTTAGCTGCTAGCATTATGGTTAAGGGTATAACTTATGCAGCACGAGAGAATTCAAGTGTTCAAAACTTCTGAAATAGAAAACAAGACAATTCACTAAAGAGAGAAGATACAAAACAACATCGGAAACACAGAAGATTCAACATGAGATGCAAAAGTACATTGTAAGCTGTTAGCTCTATGTTGTTAGCCGTTAGCTGTTAGCAGCATGCAGCACAGGCTAAATGACAGCGCTAACGGCTAATGCTAACAGAGGTTTCATTGACTAACATTACTGTGGATTTATGGTCTATTCATTAAAAATATGTTTGTGACAAACTAGATGTGTTCAAATGTAGTCTCTGATCTGAAAATGGCCAACTTCAGTTTATTTTAGACAATATTTTACATCGGACACATTTGATAGATCACTGAACTTCCCCACGAGTGAATATATGGCTGTAAATAACACAAAAGAACAGGATTTGAAAAATAAAAAATGTGCTAAACATAAAGATAAATAGAATTGACTTTGGGACAGTACAAATCGGGTTTCTGGACATCAATTATCCCATGCTCTTGTGTTATTTCACAGCTATGTGTTGTAGAGCAAACACATATTGATGTCTGAACGTTCACCCATGCAGCTGCAAATGTTGTGTTATCGATCACACATCGTGTTTCTGTGAAAATGTTCCTGCTGCAGGCCAAGTTCATGCCAACTTTCCACTGACTCTCTGTGACGCTGGGTACTATTAAAAAGACAGACACAGGAAACATTATCAACTCTTATGCAGATATTAATCCGGCAGGAACCAGAGAAGGCTTTGTTTATTTCCTTTTCCTGCGACTTTAAGCTTGTACTTACTCAGTTCATTTTCTTAAGTAACTTTGCAGGATTATGATTATTAATACAGCATGTAATAAACATAAGCAGAGGACACTACAGTGGAAAGACAAGTAAATGAAAAATGGTTAACATACATAAATAAAACAGGGCATCATGTGTAAAAAAAATAAATAAGAAAACAAACTTGGTTAAAAAAGATAGAACAGCCTTATAAAATGACCTTGCATCACCCTATCACCAGTTTTCCTGCAAAATGTGACATGCGACATGCGAAGAAGCTACATTAGCGTTGGAAGCTAGTTAGCATGTCAAGCTGTTTCCTGTCACATCAATAAAGTAGGTTAATGTGACACCTTAACGTCACAGGGAAACATCGCTGGCATTTCCATGACATTTCACAGCCGTGTCTCTCTTTTTTCCTTCTGTAAGGGAACATGGAAATGGTTGAAAGAGGGTGACCTCCAATTATAAAGATGTCATATTTTTAAATGTCGTTATTACCTTGAAATATGATGCGTTAGTTTCAAAATAAAAGCCCTGACGTTTTGTTGGTTTGAATCAGGATTCAAACAACATTTTGTAGAGACATCAATCAATTCTTAATCACTTTTGGAAATAAATGACAAACATATTGAGTGTATTGTTGAGTTTGGGAGGCTGAAAGATCACAGGAAGAACAATAAAACCTTATAAGGTAAAAAGGGAAAGAAAACAGAAAGCAGGGATAAAAAGATCCAGTGATAGCAGGAAATATGTGCAGCTCATATGCTCATATATAACATATTACACACACACACACACACACACACACACACACACACACACACACACACACACACACACACACACACACACACACACACACACACACGGATAGGAAGATTAGATGATTCCTCGGAGTGGAGGCTGCGGGCTGGATTTACAGTCAGACGATCTGAACTTTAACTCTTGAGCAATTCTAAAGAACTGTGCAAACTGTTTATTGTCTGACAGACACTGCAGGCAGAAACAACATAACAAGTCTTTCTTTAATATTATTTGAAAGACCACATCCAAAATCCACATTTAGGTGTGTAATTGAATAACTTGCACCATAGATCTTTCCTAAATTCACCCAAAGTTAACATTACATAATGCTTCATTTGCATATTAAAACATAACATTCCAGAAACTTTGTCAGAGTAAAAAATACGTTTCTTGAAGTCAGTAATGAACTGCAGATTTCAGGGTGATATTAGTTATTCGTTTTTAATTATTGATATGACCTTAACAGGCTGTCTCTCAAAATGAGTTTTTTCTCTCTCAGCACGAAACTCCAGCAGCACTGACACCAGACTTCCAGTTTCATTCTTGTGTATACTCAGAATCTTTTACTAGAGGGCTTTGTTCACAGATCCTTCACCTGGATCCTGATTTAAAAGAGCATTTTATTAGAAAAAACATGCAGAAAATAGATTTTTTTATGGCTGTTGACAGTCATTTCTGATTTATGGAATGATGCTATGTTACCCAGCTGTAATCCACACACACACAGATATTTTTGTTAAATGGGTTTATTGTCTGGTTCACAAAAGTGCGGTTTTAAGTATAAACGTCAAGATCAAAACACAATTGAAGCGACACACACATGCACACCTTTGACATCGCTGTTTTGGATAATGTTACAGTGACCTCCATGGTGCTCCTTTTTGAAAATGGATCAAAATCTACCTTTTAAACATTTAGCAAACACGTTAGCTCTGTTGTTAACGCGACAATACCTTAGCAAAGCTCCTTTTGAATAGCATTAAAACGAGTGTTGAGGTAATTCAGAGAATATCTGTCAGGGTCTAATAATAGCAAAGCTTCACTTTTCATCCTCCAGGCTGTTTGGTTTCCTGCTGTGTGAGGACTGTTACGGCACCAGCACTAATACAGTAACGTAATCTTGTTTGACATGTGGACAACATGAATTCAATGTATTTCCGAGGCTCAGTGAATGCGTCCTCTGCTGCAGGAGCTCTGAGTAAATAAAATGTCTCTGCAAACATCACGGAAAAACCAGGGGAAACTCAGCAGGATGAATTGAATCTGGTTTTTGGTGCAGTGAAATGGACCTTGAAAAACCATTGATTTGTATCGAGTAAATCCAAATGATAGATCCAATGTACAGTATGGCCATCCAAAGTTTGATTTCTGTATGTCGTGTTATTTGTAGTCCATATTTGTGTGCTGTAACAACACTTTTAAATTGATAAATCTCACAATTGCTAGTTTTAAACACAAGCTGAGTTATTTCTTTAGTAGAAGTCTAAAAAATATTTTAAAAATACCCGTATTTTATGGCAAATTAATTTCCATTATGGATATAATCCTTTAGGATTGTTTTGTGGTGCTGATGACCCAAAACGTGGATGAATTACATACTTAAAATAGATTTCTGTGGGTTAAAATTATGAATAATAAGACCTCCTTACACAGGTTGTTTTCACTGAACTAAAATTGCAAAACTTGTATTAAAATAAATAAATAAGATATGTTAAAAAACAAAGATAGTGTAACATTACACATCATAGTGATATAAATTAATATTAGTTAATATTAGTCAAAAAACAATAAATGTGCACGTCATGCTATAGTTCAAATAAAGCTTCTTCTCCTGGTGTTTTAATAAAGTATCTGGAGATGTTTCCACACACACGAGATGTGAATGGTGGCTCTGCAGCAGTTTAGTCAGATGTGGCATAAGAAGCTTTCAAGGCTAAGTTATGAAAAGTGAACACACACACACACACACACACACACACACACACACACACACACACACACACACACACACACACACACACACACACACACACACACACACACACACACACACATACACATACATATTTGTATGCATTGATAGCAGCCATCGTTGCCTCACCTTTTGAGTAATAGGTGCAACAAATGACCACTTTTTCAACATTTTACAGATTATTTCTGGACCAGTTGATTAACTGGTGTTCAAACTGATATGAATTGGTGTTTAACTGGTGATAAACAGGTGTTAAACGTTTAATTAAACCTGTTGGAACCACACACACACACACACACACACACACACACACACACACACACACACACACACACACACACACACACACACACACACACACACACACACATACAAAGACACAAAAGGTCACACTAAGAAACACACACACAAAAAAACAGAAAACCCTCACAAAGACAAACACAGACACTCATACTCACAGACTGCAAAAAGACACATCATTTTACAGAAAAGAAATGGCAACACGAAGAGGATTTAATGCTGGTTTTTATCCACTACAGTTGTGTGATTATTAGGGGTTGATTGTTGGAGAAAGCAGAGAGGGGAAAACCATAGACTTCTGCAGAAGACTTCTACAGAGAGTGCCAGTGGAGGCTTAGACGGTAAAAACAATGTACAAAAGTGGATGTGAATCATCCTTATCAGCCTTCACTATTTTCCTAAAACAGTTGTTTCAGTAATTCACATGCATAGTGAGTTAGAAGTATAAGGTAACATAGAATGGAAATACTCTCATCATCCATATACCTAATGAATAAATCCTCCAATCTGTGTTAGTTCTGAGGTGAGAGAGCTAAGCTTTTGTGACTTTCCGATGACATTATGAGCAGGAGGTCTCTGGAATTAGTTTGACAGTATTGAAGAAAAAAAGGCTGGGATAATACAGGTGAAACTTTAATTACATCCAGAGGGATTCAGACTGTAATCACAGTGAGGGAGTAATGTGGTTCAGCTGCATATGGAAAAGGTGTCACTGTGTTACATAATTAAAGTAGTAATGTATTCCTGTACGCCGATTCAATTTATATCCAGCTGCTCTGTTTAAATAAAGGTGACTTCACACATTATTCAGATAGTATTCACACCTTTCAGAGCTGCGTTTACTTTTTGATTAGATATAACTTTATGGTAATTTGCAGATACAAGCCAATAAAATGCAGTTAGCATCTACTGTAAGTGATGTACTAATGTATTATAAATTATAGAAATGGATGAATATTTAATAATCACACATACGGAATATGCTCATTCCAACACAACATGGGACGGAAAAGGTCCGTAATGAGAAGAAACGACCTTCCAGTGAAGCTGCGGTTAATTTGCATTTTCTCATTAGTCTCTAATTACCTCGTGTTCTCTACCTGCTGAGTGTGCAGAAATCCTGCACTCCTATCAGAGCTTTAGAATCGGAGGATGAAACCCTCTTTATTAGTCACATACATGCACACAGCAGAGCACACACAGTGAAATTGGTCCTCTGCATTTAACCCATCCTAGTACTAGGAGCAGTGGGCAGCTATCGTGCAGCGCCCGGGGAGCAATGGGGAGGGGGGGATTGAAGGTGTCCGGTGCCTTGCTCAAGGGCACCACAGCAGGGCCTAGGAGGTGAACTGGGACCTCTCCAAGTAGCAGTCCACTTTCCATATTTTCAAGTCTGTTCGGGGACTTGAACCGGCGACCCTACGATTCCCAGTCCAAGCCCCTACTGACTGAGCCACTGCTGGACAGCTTTGGAAACTTTAGGAGGATAGTCTATTTTTTGTGTGTATTTACATATATTTAACTTGATACAGACACCAAATGTTACATATATAATTTTGCATTTCACTAACCTCAGGCTTCAGAGGTTCGATGGGGACACAAAAAGTCATGGAAAAATTCAAAAATATTTAAGTATCTGGATTAAAACCATTGCTAAAGAAATAAAATAATTATACAGGTGCTTAAAGTCAGGTTATATTATATCATTATGTTTTTACATTATGCATTATGTGTATTTAAATAATGAAAGAGCACTTTGCTCTAATATTTTATATCATGCGTAGGAGAAAATTATATATACGCTTCGTGTAAAACATTTATTAGGTCACATTCATGTCTAAATTAAATTATATATGTTAATGTTTTCATTTTAATATACTGTCTCATTTAAGAACTCATTCAGCCACAGTTTTGCTGGAGCTTTTCAAAATAAAAGCCTGCTAGACAGACTTTTTGCTTAATGTCTAGTTAGTAATATATCTTGTTTGGTTGCAACTGCTTGAATTTTGTCTCAGATGGACGCTTGTGTTTGATCAAAAGTGAATTACACTCTGAAACTGTAGGGGTGCCAAATCACAAAAATATACACAATTCTACATGTATTTATTTTTAATATTTAGCCTTTATTTAACCAGGTGTCAGGGGGTTTAAGATCAGGCAGCAGCACAGTTACAGGGTTACACGTAAACTGTATGGTCACAATCAGGAACATCATTATAAAAGTGTCATCATGTCGCTTAAAGCCTGTAAATGTGACGGTGGAGGAAATCAAACCAAAAATGTCCTCACGGCTGCGAGGTCACAGGGTTGTTAACCTGTCAGAGTCTGTGATGGAGATCACATCCGTCAGGATTATTCTGGTGCTGAGGTTTCCCGCACTGCTGAACGTCCTTGACAGAAAACATCAGGTCAACACGGTCTCTAACAACACATAACGACATGTATTTACTCCGGCATTATGTGTGTCACTTAACAAAATGCATTGCTGGCACTTCCTTTACTGAAATGTAAACGCGCTTGTTGACGTTCGGGGATATAAAGTTGGCAACCTGTCACTGTTGTTGGAAACTCACCTGAAATATAAGTTTCATTGAGTTATTTTAAGAATGTGATCACATGACTCCTTCCGATATTATTGCAGATTTGCTGTAAACTAGCTAGCTAAAGTAGCTGAACTATAGTCATTTCAACTATACTGACAAAACACTTTGAATCGTTATAATCCCCCAACACCAACACGCTCCCGGTCCATCACCTCTTAGGGTCCCCGTTTCCGCTGTGTTTTGAGCTTCTTGCAGCGCTTTGTATTTAGATTGTTGCGTTAATGCATCACTTTTGGTCAATTCTGCTCATGTTTCGTCTAGTTGGTGAACATGTTTCTTCTTTTGAACGTGTTTTGGCACATTTGTGTTTTTTAATTTGCATCGTTTTTGAAGCTGCAGCGCGTTTCTCTGAATGCGGTCCTTGTAGTTTGCACCTGTCGGCCTATTCTACAAGCATAGCCTTTTCACATCATGATCATTGAAGAAACACACTCCTCAATGTCAGTTTCGGTAAACTCTTCAATCATTTTAGAAATATCTCTCAAAGATAATAGGAATAATGATGCAACAATGATCAATTCCTCAAGTAAAGTGAAAAGTACACTGAAAAAATGTAATCTGGTGTATTATGTCAACACATTGCATGTAACTGTATTTATTAGTTGAAATGATGTTAAGTTGAACCTAATATTTTGTATTTAAACTTAATTGTGTTGCTTTTAACTAACCTCATACAGTTATGTGAAATCTGTTGAAATAACACATTTAATTAAAGTCAACGTCTCAGTTTTTCAGTGCCTGTTAACTACAATTTTTGTCTAAGTAATCACAATTATTCTTTTTATCCAAATTGTGCAGCACTGTGTGAAGCCCCCCATGAATGCAGGGGGTAGAAATGTAAAAGGGCATCATGTTATAGCACTGGTTTCAAGCGGCTGTGATTTTAGAGGCAGCAGCGAGGAAACATCATGGATGTGAGGGTGGAGGCTCAGCTGGATCCTTAGTGACAGGCGGAGATAATGCTGACAGATTTCTGCGACCTTGCAGCAGAAACACTCGCTGCTGACGAGACGGAAAACATTCTGATAATAAGGAGACTGCGGGAACACTGTGATTACATGTAAATGTGTGTCGTGTTTTAATCAAATGTGACTTGATGTTTAGTCAGCAACATGCTGCATATTTTAAAATCCTCCTTCCATCCTTTTCTATCACATCAACTGGAAGTGTTGGATCCTTCATCAGATATAAGAGGAGAAAGTGATGTACTCTCACAGGAAGACACCCAAACTCTGTTTCTGGTGTTTTACAATAGCTGCAAAGATTAATTGCTAAGATCTTAACAAATATATTTCAGTTTCTATATCAAATTGCTCTATTTTTTGCTCCTGAAATGTAAATATTGGCTGGTTTCTTCACTCCTTTACGACAGTCTACTGAATATATTTGAGTTGTGGATAAAAACAGGACATTTTAGGATGTCATTTTTGGCTTTGGGAAGCAAAAACTTAAAGGGAATCTAAGGTTTCAGAGGTTAAATGCAGCTTTCAGATTAGTTTCTGACTGAACTTCCACATATTTACACTGATTTAAAGCGACTTTTACTTCAGGAGCTTATTCTTGCTGTCAGGCAGTGTGTGTGTTCTTGAGCAGGCATGGGTTTGCTTGTTTCTGTCACAACATATTTATCACTCCATCACTGTCACTGCGTCCTTTATCTTCTTCTTCATCTCCTTCTCCTCCTCCTTCAGTGCAGACTGTTTGTTTTATATTTTAACTGTAAGGTGTCATTGGGTGCCACTGCTTTGAAAGGCGAGGCATATTTATTTTATGTTAAATAAAGGTAGTATGTAGTAGGTTCGAATCCGGTCTGAGTCCCTTTGCCGTCGAGTCTTCCCCTCTGTCTCCCCGTTTCTGAACTGCACTATACTAAAGGCACTGGTTGCCCAACAAATAAATAAATACATAAAGGTAGCATCACTGCCGTGGAAAAGTACCCTGTTGCAAGTAAAGGTCCTGCTTTAAAAATGTAATTTAATGGGCTTTAGATAACCCAAAATCATCTACACGTGTGTACCTCACAACATCCATTTTCCAAAATATCTTAAGTGTTTTTCAAAATGTTTCTGTGTTTTTCAGAACATCTCTTGCCACCTGTCGAATTAAATATTTATATAAAAAGTTATCAAAGTGTCATGAAGGTATTAGCAAACATTCCCCACAGTGAGAAACCATCTCCTCCCTAATCACCAGCTCCCAGCCTTAATTCCTTTTGAAAGTATAATATCTCCACAGTCCTGCTCATCACTGTTTCTAATTAACTCTCAGATATCTTCGTACCATCTCCCTGTTTCCACGTTAACGGCATAAATTACAGCAGAAATATCTGAAACAGCCAATCAGAGCTGGAAGTCAATCAGAGCGGCTGGCTGTTTTCTCTCACTGAGAAGCACGGTGCTGATTTCGTGAAAATATGGAGAAGTGCTATGGACCCTGGTACTGGAATGTAGATTTACTTAACGGTAGAAACGGATACAACATTAATGTGATCTGTAGGACTGTTTATCAATTATAGGACATCATTAGATGTATGATTAATGTGTTGTGTGGAGGACCAAAACAAGTATACATGTAAACAAGGCCTTGAAACCGAAAAGTAATACTCCAAAATTGAGATCTGTACAACTGCAGCATCGTCACTTTTCTCACTTCCTGTTTTGTCCAGCAGGTGGCGATGGCGCACGAGGCACCGTACCCGTTCCCCACGGTGGACGTTCCCGACCACGCCCACTACACCATCGGCTCCGTCATCCTCGCGATCGGCATCACCGGCATGGTCGGAAACGTCCTTGTCATATACGCCTTCAGCAAGTAGGACTGCCACTTCCTGTGCCCAAATATGGTCGCATACTTCCTCTGAGCCTTACAATCAAGTTATGCAAATTAAAAACACTGGATTGATAATTATGATTATTTTGATGATAATAATGTTATTTGTTTTACAAAGTTCTGGTAAAATCTGGTATGTTCAATATTTTTTTTCTTTAAATTCTGAAACAAACAAACTTTATATTCAACTACAACATAGGACAACTACCTGCGCCCAAATATGGTCGGACACGATGAAAAGTCGAAATAGCAACCTTCTAAACATACAAAACCTCAATAAAACACATGCTTTTAATACTTAATTTAAATGCACATTTTTAATTGGGATACATAATATTAAATTGAATCTGGTATTACACATTCATGTTATTAAAACAGTAGAACTTTACATAAGATATGTTTTTTAAAGAAAAGACAACTAATTTTTTATACCTATTTCTTTTCAATCAGAGCAACAATTTCCAATGTTTTTTGAGATATTTTCTATATTGAACAGAAAACTTCAAGTT
Source organism: Eleginops maclovinus (assembly GCF_036324505.1). NCBI lineage: Eukaryota > Metazoa > Chordata > Actinopteri > Perciformes > Eleginopidae > Eleginops > Eleginops maclovinus. The sequence continues at coordinate 20,569,364 of NC_086370.1, forward strand.
TAATTTGAAACTTTACTAAATGAGCCGTAATTTTAACAAAGAAAAGACAATAAAAGAATAAATATAGTAACAACATAATAGATTATAAACAGCTATATATAAATTAGTTTCCTTTCTGCTTTTGTGGAGGTTTAGCATCAACTACTTCTTTTGTGAATTTGCCCACAAGTCTGCAAAAATCTTTACTTCTTGTAGGCGTTGAAATAAGGGCAACAGATTGTGTGTGTTCGAGGTAAATAACCGCCCAGAGCTTCGGTGTGACTCCTGAAAGCCTCCTCTGTGTGATGACAGCTGTGATGGAGTTAGAGTTTTTCTTTTGAATCTGCATAAAGTTTAACCCCGACCTGAAGATTTGATCGACCACACGCTGTTTTCTCCTCCATCCTTTTCTGTGAAACTCAGACTTCTCCTGCTGCCCTTAACAAGACTTTCTATTGATCGCTGTTTATATTCAGACGTGGCGAGTGTTTATTGATTTTAAGCAGGAGCAACACAAGTGATTTTTTTCCATGCAGGCTCTTCATAACAAACAGCAACTTCCTGTTTTTTTTTTTAAAGGAGTGGGCTCTTATTCTGAAAATCCCTGCAGCTTTAACAATAGAAAACATAAAAAACTTAATTTATGAAACACTTGTAATAACTGTAGGTGAACCAGTAAGCTGAACAGTGTGTGAGCCGGGGTCCTGGCTTTCTGTCACTGCCCGCCAACTGCCAACGGCTAACGGCTTACAGCTAGAGCTTACAGCTAGCTGCTAACTGCTAACTGCTAGCTGCTAACTGCTAACTGCTAACTGCTAACTGCTAGCTGCTCCTCTCAAGGGTGCGACGTTTCATTCATGCCACATTACCTGCATTCTGTGGAAATGTCAGCCAGAAGATTCATTGTGTGTGTGTGTGTGTGTGTGTGTGTGTGTGTGTGTGTGTGTGTGTGTGTGTGTGTGTGTGTGTGTGTGTGTGTGTCAGGAGTCGCAGTCTGCGGACCCCTGCAAACATGTTCATCATTAACTTGGCGATCACCGACCTGCTGATGTGCGTCACTCAGGCACCCATCTTCTTCACCACCAGCATGCACAAGAGGTGGATTTTCGGAGAGAAAGGTACACACACACACACACACACACACACACACACACACACACACACACACACACACACACACACACACACACGGGTCAGGTCACACAGTTCATCAAAAAAGAAATGTCCTTTGTCTATTCCCGCCGATGGTACTTCTTCTACTTTATTTCTTAGCTTTTTCTTCACAAATAAAGGCATCAAACATTCAAGTTGTGCTGGAAAACGTCGTATAAAAACGTACACTTTAAGAGTATAGCAGAGGTTAATTAGTTGAGGATTGTATAACAATATCAGTCCAAAAACACAACGGAAAACGTTCTCCTTTGAACAAGTTCCACTCCCTTTGTTCTTACCTTTCACAACAAAAGCCCCACATAATGCGTAACCAGAGAAAATCCCAACAAAGCATTTTGCTTCAAATAGAGCAGTGTGGGAATGAGTCCTCAAACCCTGAAATGAGTCAGCATTTTAACACTTCCTGTTATCTTGTTTTTAACTTAGCAGCCTGAAATAATGTCTGAGGTTGCTGAAAGCTGAAGAGATTATAGCGCTTAGTGCTTCGACATAAAAGACGTCAGTAAATACCCCACTGGTAAATTTAAAAACATCACGCCCGGTATAAGCCTCCTTTAGCTTAGCGGTGGCATAAATAGATTAGTTCTTGAAAGATCAAAATGAGATTGGTTAGGTTTCCATTTGCATGCCGCTGGGCTTTAACAGATCTCAGAATGATGACATGACAGATGATGATGATGATGATGATGATGATGATGATCTTCATGTGTGTGTGTGTCTCCATGTGTGTGTCTTCAGGCTGCGAGCTGTATGCATTCTGCGGCGCTCTCTTCGGGATCTGCTCCATGATCACGCTGACGGTGATCGCCGTCGACCGATACTTTGTCATCACGCGACCTCTGACCTCCATCGGGGTGCTGTCGCGAAGACGAGCCTTCTTCATCCTCCTGGGTGCCTGGGCCTACTCACTGGCCTGGAGCCTGCCGCCTTTTTTCGGCTGGAGTGAGGACAACCACAGAAACAACCACACACACACACACACACACACACACACACACACACACACAAAATGTTTAATATTGTGGTGATTTTCTGTGTGTAGTTATTTTGTGTAGTTTTGTCGTATTTTATGTATTTTACGTCATTTTGTATCTCTTATTGTGTCTTTGTAAACTTTTTTAGTTTTGTTGTTTTCATTTTTTGTCCTTTTGTGTCTTGTAGTTTTGTTAAGGCCATTTTGTTTATTTCTCATCATTTTGTCATTCATTTAGTGACTCTATTAACTCATTTTGTGTGTCTTTGTAGTCTTTTTGTGGTCTTTTCCTGGTTGGTCCGTGTCTCTTTGAGTACCGTTTTGCAGGTGAAGGCCTCTGACATTTTATTAAACCATCCATGTTGAAGGTTTAATCGGCTGCACATAAATCTGCTCTGTTCTGCCTCAAAGATTTCTCTATCTCATCAAACTTATTGTTCACTTAGCCTCTAAATCCTATTTATTATCAGTTCAGTTCACAAACCTACACACACACACACACACACACACACCTGGTGCTCATTTTCATCATCAGACTCTGTCTCTATGTAAATTATAGTGTATGGATAGAGGAAATCTCCCACAAATCGTCCTCTGTGTGAGGAAATACTTTCCAGGTGTGGAAATGTTTAAGAGATGAGAATTCAAGTTTTTTACATGTTGAACATCAGATAATATCGGATTTACTTTCTTGTAATTGTTTTGACTTAAATGAGAATTATCTTCCATTCCCTGCTAATTCAAACTTTATCCCTCAGAGAATATTCTTGTTTTATTGTAAATATGTGAGTTTGTTCACGTAAATGTATTAGTTAAATCCAACAGAAGACCCAAGCTGTTTCTCAGAATTGTGTTGCTGAAATTTTTTCTCAGATTTGCACCCCACACTCCCTCAGCGCCATGATTATTATTCATAAAAAATTCAGGGAACATCATTTATGATATATAATATCAATGTTTTCCTGTAGAATCACCTCTGATATGTGAAAAACAACCAATTTTATTCCAAAAAATGTGTGACTTTAACTTGCTTTTCTTTTTTTTCTGGTATATTTACGACTATTTCAAGGAATATCCAAATTATTTCTTTAAAACTGAGACTATAATCTTGAAAAAATAAAATATTTCTCCTGAATACTAAATTTAAAGAAGCTTTATTGACAGTACAAATACATGTTTGATATCATACGAGGTAGAATCAGGTAAAGAATCTGACCATATATCTCTCTCTATCTGTTGTTGACCTTTAGGTGCGTATGTCCCTGAAGGTCTGCTGACGTCCTGCACCTGGGACTACATGACCTTCACGCCGTCGGTGCGAGCCTACACCATGCTGCTCTTCATCTTCGTCTTCTTCCTGCCACTCTTCATCATCATCTACTGCTACTTCTTCATCTTCCGCGCCATTCGCAACACCAACCAGTGAGTCTGTCTTTGAGGCTTAAAATAACTTCACTGGATAACCAGTAATATCTTGTAGTTTTTTTTGTCTGGATTTTTTGTAAATAATTGTGTGTGTGTGTGTGTGTGTGTCTGTGCGTGCGTGCGTGCATGTGTCAGGGCTGTGGGGAAGGTGGCTGGCAGCATCCACAGTCACAGCAGCACTCGGGGCTCGATGAAGAAGTTCCAGCGTCTGCAGAACGAGTGGAAGATGGCGAAGATCGCTCTGATCATCATCCTGATGTACGTCGTGTCCTGGTCCCCCTACTCCGCTGCCGCTCTCACCGCCTTCGCAGGGTACACACACCCACACACACACTCACACACACAAAAAGTGTTTCATAGATAACGTTTTTTATGTTTTCTATTGTTAACACTGCAGGGATTTTGGAGGAGCCACAATTCATTCTTAAGTGACTTGTTTATACTATTTGATGCCATCCTACTGATGCTAAAGCAGGTCATTTGTTTACAGTTCCTGAATTCAGGAGCATGTTATGAGTCTTGCATGTACATATGTATGAGTTTAATCTGAAGATAAGAATAGGACATTGATCTAAATGCATGTACCAGAAATAAACTTTACTTGGATCTTATTATTATTTCCTGCTGCAGGTACGCAGACATGTTGACTCCCTACATGAACTCTGTGCCCGCCGTCATCGCCAAGGCCTCTGCTATCCACAACCCCATCATCTACGCCATCACACACCCCAAATACAGGTAACACACACACACATGCGCACACACACACACACACACACACACAGTCAACAATAATTCCTTACAGGTCAAAAGGCTCTTTGAAGGTGATCATGTAGTTTCCACTAATTCAAAGAAAAGGAAATACATGAAAGTTTAATCTGTTTCTTGATCGGACGTTTCTGTTGACCTGCCTGCTAACATGCTGCATTGATCCGCTCCAACACCTCAGAACAACCGCTGCTCAATTAACTTGAATGTTAACTGGACTGGAGACAATTACACACACACACACACACACACACACACACACACACACACACACACACACACACACACACACACACACACACACACACACACACACACACACACACACACACACATACACACAGTGAGAGTTTAAAGCTGCAGGCTGGAAAGAAAACCGCTTATATAATTGTAGTCCACCAGTTCTCATTCATCGAATATTAACTGTAGTTGGCTGCTTTTTCGTATGAAGGATAAATCTGAAGGCCATGACAGATTCAAACACTAAGGGGCTGCTAATGACCTCTATTCATTATTTTATAAATGACATATTTGCAAATATTTGACACAGCTATTGACACTCGAGAACAAAAACATGCTAAATGATCAGAACAATATTCATTCAAAATGATATTAAAACAGTCCTACTTGTCTCCTGCACTTAAACAAAGGTCACGACATTGAAATAAATAGAGACTTTTTATCATGATATTCATATAAGTCCTATAAAAGGTTGGTAGTTGCCCAGTGTGGAATGACATTGCTGCATTGATTTGTAGTTAATATTTTTAATACAGATGTGATAGTGAATTACAGCTATCATTGTCATCATATCATATCAACCAAATAAACATGTGTCATCTTTAAAGAAAACCATCTTTTTCTTCTTGCTCTGTGCAGGATAGCGTTAGCCAAGTACATCCCGTTTCTCGGCATGCTGCTCTGCGTTCATCCTCGCGACCTCCGCTCCGCCAGCAGCAGCTTCGTGTCGACGCGCCGCTCCACCGTCACCAGCCAGACCTCCGACATCAGCAGCCACACGAGGCAGCAGAGCTACCGGACGACCCGCCTCTCCTCCGCCTCCGACAGCGAATCGGTGAGCTGTGATCCACATGAGCCGTGACGTCATAGCATTAGTAGAGTTTCCAACATAGAGCTGCAGGAATGAGTCCTAAAACCAAAAAAATTAGTCAGCATTTTAGCATTTCCTTCTCCATTGCTTGGAACTCAATGTGCTTTTTGAATTTCTCATCTGTGGTAACCTTCTAGGACGTAACATTTGTCAGGCTATACCCCATTAGTGAATTTAAAAAAGGTGTGTGTCTAGACTTCCGGATTAGCTGCCTTTAGCTTACCTTTAGGTATCGTGAAGCTGGATGTAGTTCATTAGTAGCCTACTGTTAGCTTTCTTCTTCTGTAAATCGCATTCACGCTTTTTTTCCTGCAGGGTCTGACAGACATCGAGGCCGATGGGTCCAGTATGGGGTCGCGACCCGCCAGCCGCCAGGTCTCCTGTGACATTAGCAGAGACACCGCCGAGCTCCCCGACTTCAAACCCTCCGCCAGCTTCAAGTCCAAGATTAAGAACCACGACTCGGGCATCTTCGAAAAGGTAATCGCCTCTTACATACCTTCAAAACAGTTCGATGGTTTTTACTATGATTTGACAAGAGACATTTACTTTTTAGCAGCATGAACACTGTCTTGATATTGAAGTACTTAACCTGTCATGCTAATTTGTTGCTGACTAGAATGTTTCGATGTGATAGGATGTTAGTTGGTGAAATGCACCCAGGGCGTTGTAGTTGACTCGAAAAGCAGCAGTAAAATCTCCATATTTGAGGGTCTGGAAACAGCATTTTCTGGCATGTCTGCATGATCAAAGTACTGGATAGTCAATGATCAAAATAGTTGGCAAATATTTTTCTCCCAATTGCAACTCTTATTGATATTTGACTGGGGCAGAACTAAACATTTGAACTTGTCTAATGAGATCAAATTTGCACATTGAAGCTTTAGTTCTGGTCGACCTTCAGACAGATTACACAACAGGACGTTTGAAGACCTTTTCCAGAAATCTCTTCATGTAGATTAATACTGTTACTCTCAGTGTTAGTGGGTCACCTGAGGGGGTTTCTGGGTCGCTACCAGGGGTCAGTTTGTGTCTGAAAGCAGAACATCATCTTTCATAACACTGGCGTTCAGGTTAATCCACTGCTCTGTTAGTTTATGCTTTCTAATCAGCTTGATGTGCTTTTTCATCTCTCACAGAAAATCCCTTTGAACTTAATCATGGACTGAAATCTGTATTTTTCTTTTCAAATTCGGGAAATTGATTAGAGTTTGATGCATTTTCCTGATAAATGTGATCAAATGTAATTAAGGGATATAAGAGCCTTAGGGTGTCAAAGAAGGCTCTCCATTATCAGAACAATAATAATAATATGTTTTTCTTTTCTTACAGACGTCCTGTGATGCTGATATTTCTATAGCAGGAGTCAGTGAACGCAGCAGCATCCCAAATGTGAGTCTGAATAATTAATCGGTACAAACACAAGCGATAATTTAATATGTAAAATATATATATTTTAATTAAAACATATTTTTCTCAATATATAAAAACACAGAAATGAATGAATAAATAAATGTGAAAATATTGTTTAATATTTTCTATATATTTGTTCAACTTAATTATTCTATTATTATATATAAACGTGTTTTTTCAATAAAACCTAACTGTATTTTTCTGTCTAATAGACGGAAGTGGCGGAGGTACACGTGAGGAGAGGCACGATTGGTCGAATCCCGAGCATCGTCATCACCTCGGAGACCAGCCCCTTCCTTCCCATTGGACGAAACGGCTCCTGCAATGGCCGAGCAAAGACAGCCAATCACAGCAACACAGGGGAGGGGCCTGGGTAGAGAAACAAAACAATAGAAAGTCAAGAAAGTTTCTCTCATTCTTTTGAGTAAGAAATGTCATCTTATTTTTGTTTTACTGGCACCAATGGGCTTACATACTTTCCAAACCAAAGGTAGCCCGTTATTACCAATGAAATGACAAGGTTGAATGCTATCACTTCAATAGCAATTAACACATTGTATTAGCTTATCAAAACCTTATCTTTGACCTGTTTTTAAGTCATAACAACAGAAAAGAAAAGACTTTTAGATCTTATAAAATGGACCAGTACAAAATACAGCCAGTTATTGTAAGAGAAATCAAAATCTACCCCCTCAAATGCTTTAATTAGTTTGTTCAGCCTTGATACAAAAGGCCCTGCACACTCACACCGGTGTTCTTAGTCCTTTGTACTAATCAAAGTCTCCACACAGTCTTAAGAAAGAGGTATAACCACCTGTGTTTCTGTATTGGACTTTTAATAAGGACAATCTTTTAAGTTCTGAAGCCAAACTTTTTTTTACTTAAGGTTTAACCTAAAGAAAACCATGTTTCTGCTCCTAGATAATGTTTGTAATTTTCTCTCCGGGGTGAACCCCCTGAGCCCTTTACCAAAAGTTTTCTTGGGTTTCAGGAGAAGTTATAAATATGAGATGATTATAAAACTGTGGCTTCCTGTGTCTGTTTTAGTCGTCTGCTTTTTTATTTATTTATGTTTGTGTCCAGCTCATTCCTCTGTGACAGGTTCGTTTTTCAATAAGTAAATATAGATACTTGCAATTGACCATTCATAAAAAAAACAACCTAATGCTCATTTCAGAACAAAAGAGCCTGGAACATTTGACTTACAAAACATTTTGGGAAAACCATCATTTTTAAATGATCATTCTTCACTTGGAGCTGGGCTAGCAGTTTCACCTGCTTCCAGTAATTGTGCTAAGCTAGGCTAACCACCTCCTGGACTTTACCCTGTACTGCGCTCCTGATTTTACACGTTGGATGGTATTTCGATGCTAACTTTTCCAAAATGTGTTTTAAATGTATTTATCTTTATTCTTTCTGTCTCTTTTTGAATAATTAAAGTGTATATTTTGCTGCGAGGCAGTTTAGTGGAATGTGATTGTGATGACGTTGATGTTGTTTAAAGGGACATTATTGTTGATTGTAAAGCAGCTGTTGAAAAGCTGACTTGTTGGACTGAGTGAAGTAATCTGTTCATTGCCCTATAGTAGATTTGAATGTTTCTATAAAAATGATGCAGCTATGACACATTTTCTGCTCCAGTTTTTATAAAATTCAGTTAATTAAACCGAACCACTAGCCAAGTGGCGCCAAGCTAAATAATGTGCTAACTTCTTCTGGGCTCATAGCAAACCCGAGGTCATTTAATGTTACGTTTAGTTCAACTGAAACAAACTTTTATAAGCTGTTAAGCCAAACAAAATGGTTAAACGGCTAAATGAAGTTGGTATCTGCATTAATGTGTTTGAAGTGCTGTTAAACTATATTGGTAACTAACCAGAATCGAGCAGGATACAAATTGAAACAAACTGTGTAATATGCTAAATTATTCCATGGCTAGCTAACCCTAATTACGATAATTTAGCTCCTAAACTATTATCTAAACTTCACCAAAGCTGTTCAAGCTGAGTAACAGAAAAATTAGCCAACATATAAGGGGAACTTTTAAACTGATAAAGGAAGATGTGGCTAGCAGCTAAATTGAGAGGCTAGCTAATGTTTGTGTTACCATGATGCAGGTGTAAAACTGGACTGTTACCAAATACAATATACATGTCTAAATGAATGTATACTCTAAAAATGTAGCTGCTGTAAATCAAACCATTTTCTAAACAACCCAAACTGTTGCTCCGTTGAACTGAACCGTAAGAGTAAGCTAACATGCTAGCTAACTTTTATCATCATGTTTTAGGAGCTAAACCAATCTGTTAAGAAACATCAACAAAAAATTGTCCACGTGAGCTGACATTTAGCTGAACTAAAACAAACTTTATAAGCTGCTTAACTTTACAGTCAGACTAATCAAGACAATTTAGCCGCTAAAGCTAACTATAACCTAACCTGACTCTAAGTGCTAGCTACTAAGATTAGCCTGAAAGAACACTTGATGTTTTGACAGCTTTGCATCGTATATGGAGTTTGAAATAGTTGTTATATTTACTCCCAGGCCTCTAAATGTTTAACCATCCTTTCTAAGGCCTGCCGGAACACAAACCTGTACTGTATTGGTGTAACTTACAAATCATTCCACCTCGTATCATAACGCAACAATTAAACCAGCAGCAGTAGCTATGGAGTAAATGTTGAATAGACAGTATTTCAAATGCAGGTGTTTGTTATATATTAGTTTTGTGTTTTAAAGTTCATGTTCTGAAAGATTGTTTGATAAAGGAAAGAGGGTTTTATTGTAGTTTTGTAACTCTTGTCTACTTCAGTGTTGATCTTGTTTATTTTTATAAATAAATATCTACTCACAGTATTAATGTGGACTCTTTTACTATAACTATAAAAGCTATTACATTCAGTATGAAGTATACATTTCACGCCCTTTTTGAACAGCAAATTATACACTATTATTTTATACATATTACACTAAAATATAACTTCATTAATGCAATGTGAAAAGCAAAAAGAATATTTAAGAACATAGAGGAATAAATGAATGAAAATAGATTGATGACATTATATAAAGGGATCATTCTATTGTCATATTGAATATACAGTATATAAGTGTAAACGTTTATATTTTGTAAAATGTCCTTATATTTTTATTATTATTTTATGTTTTTCAAATAAATACTTGTTTATGGCACTAAAAAGTCAAAAGTTTCTTTGTTTTTACCCTTAAACTTCTATTTATTACTCTGATATTAATTTAAAAGAGTTGTTACTAAGTGCTTCTGATCATTATGAGCTGAGAGATGCTTTACCTTAAAAATCAAACTCACTGCACCACCTACAGTCCATTTGATATTTTCCACATTATGTTAAAACCATACAAATAAACCTTCATTAATCCAGAGGAATTCAGGAGCAGCAATAAGACTGAAACACAGGACAGGACCGATCCGAGTTCATAATGAGAATATAAATAATTATAATATGTAAGTAACAATATAAACAAAAACAATAGTCATAGGCAAACTAAACACACAAACAATCTGAAACCAAGGGAAGGATTTTAAGTGATGCTTTTATAAACGTTTTTCAATGTTTACAAGTATGAATGAGCCTTCTACCGAAACTATTTATTCCAATATCATTATAAGCTTTTTTTTTAAAAGAGTAGAAAAATAAATAGTTTTTTTAACTTGGATTTATTTCAGTTTCTCACTCCTGCCTCTTTAAATAAAAACCCCGGTAATTAAGCTCCACTGTTCACACCCCCTCCCCCCCTTCTCCCCCTGGCCTCCATCCTGCTCTCTGCCCGGGCCGGGGCACCTGATCCCGGATAACCTCAGTCTTTCCCCCGCTCGGTGTGGGACTTTTCCCGGAGCTAACAGAGGACCAACACCGGCAGGTAAGTGTCTCACCTTTTCAAGATGTCCCCCACCTGTTTGTGTACACTCTCTAATCCCTTCTTCATCTGCTGCACCGGCAACCAGCTGCACCGCCTGGCCGTCTCTCAGCTCCCTCTGCCCGGGGAACACAGGCAACTTTCCCCCGCTGCAGCTCCTGCAGTTTCTCAGTTTTCAGGCCTGAAATAATGAGGTTAAAGTTGATTTAAAAATGACTTAAAATCGGGTTGTTTTGCTGTCAGGGGGCGCTGAGTTCTGTGCACGGAGCGGCGCTGCTGGGCGGAGGCAGCAGCAACAGGTGGGCGGTGACACCTGGGATACAAAGGTGAGCACAACCAGGGAAGAGGAGGAAGGACTCAGATTACTTTAACACCACAGAATAGAAAATACTCTGCAAGTATAAATCCTGCCTTCTGCAAAATCTTACAAAAAGTATTTTTTATCAAGATACTCTATTATATAAACACACTTTTAGATTCATAGAAATGTCTAAAAGAACCATTGACAGAAATGGGAAAGATTGTCTTTGCCTATCACACACACACACACACACACACACACACACACACACACACACACACACACACACACACACACACACACACACACACACACACAGACTGAACTGACCTTTAATTGAACAAGTCTCTCTATTAAGAAGCCGTTTAAAATGACAAACTATTCACACATGCTCTGAGGTTAGTCATGTGTCGTTAATGCAGAGAGATACACGCACACACACACACATACACACACACACACACACACACACACACACACACACACACACACACACACACACACACACACACACACACACACACACACACACACACACTCTCTCGCTCTCTCTCTCTCTCTCTCTCTCTCTCTCTTTTTAACACCCTCCTCATGTGGCTGTGAATAACTCGCATCGTGCCATCCAGTTGACTCAGTCTGATCTATAAATTTAAATCTACAAATGTCATGAACTGAAAACAATATTAGGTTGCACCGATGTTTTACATCTCTGTTTAAATATAATACACCAACACATAATAATTATAAGTGAAATTATGACTGTTGTAAAACTCAATTGTGTTTGAGGGTGTATTGGCATGTTTGTCCCGGGGAAAGCTCTGCATCAGATTCCTCTCTGTGACAAAGCGTCTAAAGTTAGCCACTGATATAACAAGCCGAGCCAAGAGCAGCCTGTCAGTCTGTGCTGAGGGTCTCAGTGAACACAGCAGCCTGTCAGTCTCAGCGCAGGGGCAGAGTGCCCTCCGAAGACACTGCTCTTTTATTGAAAAAATTGAAGTTAAAGTGAATACAAAAGTAATAAATCAAATATAATAATAAAAAATCTGTGGTTATAATATTGTACTCCTTCACTATGGTATGATTGTCTTTATAAGCGAAGCAAACCTTTTTTTAAATTGTGCAGTAGTTGTTTTAAAGTTTTGGAAACACTAGGTAAAACATTTTTAGTAATATCAATATTATTATTAATAATAATAAAAAATACACTTTTGTCTTTGCAGAAACATTCATAATCTTCTACGATTTTGTTTTTACTCACACATGAATGAAAGAAACAACATATAAATGTTGAGGGGTTATGGGTAATGGAGTTGTAACTGGTTAAAATTCTATATTATATAACACAGAACCATTACATAAAACCTCACACAGGGTGTTAGAATGTGTGTGTTTGCGTGTGTATGCATGTGTGTTTGTCAGTGTCAGGGAATTCTCACCTGTTGTTGGCACCTGTCAAAATAAAAGCATTACCTCAGCGAACAGAAACAAAGTTCTGTTTCCAGCACTGCAACATGTCAAAGTCTAATTAGTATATAAAAAAGAACTGCTCCTATTTTATGTCAGACTAAATTTGAATACTTTATTTATCCCGGGGATAATTACATTTCATGACAGTTGCTTTGTTTTAGAATAATTTAATAAAAAGTCTTCATGTTCAGAGTCGAACCCTGTCCCTTCATCACCATGAACACGCACTTTGTTTTCACTGAATCCCACACACACCTCCCTCCTGCCAAATATACTCACTCCAGCACCAAATGTGGATTAATCTGCTGCTGAAAATAGTCCCTTACAGATGAACTGTTTTCGCCTCTTTGTTTGTTAAAACTACATTGAGCAGCTGTTTTAGGAAAAGCCTGAGAAGTTTACATTTTAAAAGATTTACCTCGCGTGTTATTGGTTTGACAGAAAAACTATGTTCATATTTTGAATAATAAACACACTTTTTTTAAACAAAGTTTCTTGTTTAGCTAGATTTCTTTATTTGAGCAAATTTAGTGATGTTTTAATAAATAATTAGGCTGAGTTTTTATTTTATATAACATATGTTTTATTGTTTCTATTATAATACATTTTAGTATATATTTTCCAATTGGATGGTTGTCATTTATAATAAGGCATTGTGTTTTATTAAATCGTTCAAACGTTTATTTTAATATTTGAAATATATTTATCCTGTCGCCATATTTGTTTCTCTTCCCTTGCGTCTAACACCAATCATTTAGGAATAATCATTTTAAAATAAACTCTTTTGTTTTAGGCACTTATTAATAGCAGCATTTCCCTGTTTATATGTTAACTCACATTGTTAAAACCATAATAAAACAACTAGCCTTCTTGAGTTTCCTTAGTCAAATAAATAATGTGCTTTGTGAACACCTGTACAGTAGTTCGAGGCCTTGCTGCAGGCGGGCAGTGATAGATGACGTTAGGATGCAGGATCTGAACCAGCGACCTCCATCTGCTGTTGACCTTTAGCTGCTGAAGACACTTAACTGGTGGCCTTTAGGTTTCATCTTTTATCACCGTGGAGATAATGAGACGTTTCCTGGCATCACCTCTGATTGGGTCCGAGAGAGACCCTGGTCGTGAGGCGAGGAGAGGGAGAAAAAAGGGAGGGTACAAGGGGGTGAGAGAGGGTATGAATGGGTGAGGGAGTCTAGAAGAATCTGCTAGGTCTATATTAGCCCCGGTGAATCACGGCGAGCCTGGCATACCGGGTGTCCCCTTTCACACCATATAAGTCCAACCCCCCCCCCCCTCATCCACCCCTGCCTCACCCCGCCTCACCCCTCCACCCCCCCACAATGCAACAGTGCTATCTGTGGTTATTCTTAGGCTGTCACTTTGGCTCCAGCCGAGTCCTCTTCTGTCTCCTCGCTCTCGCCATCTCGGTTCGTTGCATTTCATTTTTCAAATTAAATTTCTTTTATTTCGATCTGTTTTTTTAAATCGTCTTTTTTCTGATTTCAGAGGCTCCCCCGCTGCCCTCCCGTCCCTCCAGCAGCTGTGGGGTTTTTAAACACATTTTAAAGGTTCAATCGTACATTTTTCGGAGGATCTTTCTAAGAATGAGCTGCTACACAGTGACGCTCCCCGGCCCCGGGCCCTGGGGCTTCAGGCTGCAGGGGGGGAAGGACTTCAACATGCCCCTCACCATCTCCAGGGTAAGAAATACTGAATTAAAAACTGTTAAACACTAGTTTTCATCTTCAGATACACCTGAGAGTCTCTGTTTGACCCCAGACAAGTCAGTTTGATGGAAGTCTGCAAACCTTTATGGTATTTTTACACATAGCAAATGTTTGATCCTCTAGATTACTGTAGAATAAGGTATTCAACTTTTATGCTATAAACTCATTATGGGTAATAAGTAAAGCGGAAATACAGTGAAGATCATGCGCATACATTACAGACAACCTTACGTCTAACTATAGTGGTTTTTAAGTACTTCATATTGTTTCTAACTTCCTTAAGTGATTCTTTTATCTTCAAAAGAAATCTGATTCATCAAGTAATCTCAGAAGGCTAATTTGCATTTCCGTTTAGTTTAAGGGGTCGTTACAGAATGATAGCATTTAAAATGGTTAAACATGTGTAGCACAGAGGCTCACATTACAGGACACGCTAATTAAAATAACATGCATGTTACATAGCAACATGATAGCGACAGGTTACAGCAGTCCAGTCAATGACTTTAAAACCAGTGACATAAATCTAAATATCTCAACTGGATTTTAATGGAAATAAAACTTAATTTTTAACAGCTTTTGAATACAATCATTTTTAAGAAAAGAAAGACTGTTTGGATGAGGACACTTTTGCATTGTTTGTTGACTCAAACCGATCTTAAAGAAACTTTAAAGGGGCCCAATTATGCTTTTTGTGTTTCCTGTAGTGTGTTCTATAGGATTTAGTGCATGTAAATGGTATGCAGAGGTTAAAATCCCCGTGATTCCCTGAGTTTCTCTCCCACACGCCTCCATTGGACTCCTTTGTTTACTTCCAAAACATAGTGACATCACTACGTAACACTCATGTTTCTATTGGCTAGTGCCCCAACACATTGTAAATGATAGGCTAGGCTAAGAGGCGGTACATCTGTAAGTGGTTGACCAATGAGACTGAGCAGACTGGGCTCTGGTTTCAGACAGAGGGTGAAAAGAGGTAGTATGAGAGTAAAAAAGAGAGAGCTCCAGGGTGAGAGCTGCTCCCTCCCCCCGACAGCATGACGGCTGCCGGGGTTTGTCAGAGAGGCTGAAAGCAGAGCCAGAGCCTAAAACTGGAGCTGGTTTTAGTTTCACTGCCTTCTCTCTCTGTGAATCTGCTGCATGTGTCCTCAGGATGTGTCATTATTGACCTTTGACCTAATCCTTGTTGGCTGCTTGTTGGATTATTCTGCGAACTGGCTCTCTGTGACGGAGGAATTTATTTCCTGTTAGAACTTCCGTTGGGTTAAACGTCTTCTCACTGCTGTCCAGATGCTGATGCAGATCATCCATGACTCGTTATCACTGCAGAGTGGAATTAAAGGACAGGACTTTTGAGATGCACAGGTTTTGCTTTGAGACAATGACACCCAGCAGCTGTTCACACACACACACACACACACACACACACACACACACACACACACACACACACACACACTTACAAATACACACACACACATACACACACACACTGACAGTAGTCCTTCTGGAACAGCTGACGAGGAGTTTCCTCTCTGTCCCTGTGTGTGTGGGCTACAGAGTGTTTCCGACCTGAACATGTGTCCCAAATACATTCGTTTTGTTATCAACAAACCCTCTTATCTTCCTCAGAATGCTCCTGCACTTGGTTGTATAGTGTAAAGCGTGTTGGACACACACAAATCTGCTTTCCCTACAATTTATTTCGAGAAATGCATGTAATGTAAAGTAATAATGAACTTATTACAAGTTGAATAACCAAGATATTCACCATATTAGCAGTTTTTCCCCTAACCCTCCCAAATACTTTGACTCTGACAAAGGTGCACATTTTTATCTCCATGTGGTGATAATCTGACAGCATCTGAATTGGATTTACGCTGCGTTTTCTGCCGGTTTTTACGCCGTCTGTCAGAGGATTGCTGTATGAGCGAGGGACTGCGGCAGACGTTTCCCATCATGCCTCCGGGTTGGTGTGTTCATTGTTTCCTTAGGTTTAGAGTTTGGGGCAGCAGGTTGAGCGAGCATCAGAGAAACAGCGGGATTAATGAGGATAAATCAATCTGCTGCTTAATCAGAGTCTCAGAGTCAACAGGAAGTCAGGTTTAGTGTGAGTGGAGGGGGATGTAGAGGCAAGCTGAAATACACTTGTTGTGTTGTTGTTTTATTGGTTAATTACTGCATGGTTGTAATTTTGCTTAAAGGTCACTCATGGTTGGTCAGATCTGCAAGTCACTGATGCAAAATATTAATGATCGGGACACCTTCCAGCAGGAATATATGGGAGATGTATAATGCCTCAAGTAAAACACGTTTGGTGAAAGTGTAATATGCATTAACTGTGCCATAACCCGATGAAACGCACTTAAAAAAGACAATTATTTGACTGTTTTTAAACTTTATTGTTTCTTCCTATGTCACAAAACCAGGTATTCTCAAACTCTCAAACACTTGATACCAGTTTGATACAAACATTACATCCAATTTACTTCCACATACACTACTTTTTCATTGTGTTTTTTAGGAATTTATTAATGCTGATTTGCCTCAAGTTTCTTCCGATAAACTACAGTTGTGAAATATTACATTTTTCAGATTTTAGCATCGATTTAGTACCAAATACTCACTAGAGCAACAAATGTGGATTAGTCTGCCACTGAAAATATTCTGAAAACACATTTCTCTTCTGCTTGATTGATTAAATCCGCAGTGAGCAGCTTTTTAAGGACATTATTGAAGAAACTATATTCTGTTTTTAAAGATGTATGTCTTAGTAGGCACCAATGGAAAAAAGACAGGAAGTCAGACAGTATTTAGAGCACAACACCTTTCTGTTTCCCTCTAAATGTGGTATTTGTTGATAATAAGAAAAGTATAAAATAACATTAAGCTCCTCAAACAAGAAGGCAGGGAAGTTTTCACAGATCCTGTAGCGTCAGTGTGAATGATGAAACATATTTAATGTAAATATAATAAGAACTCGTCTTAATAGTGTTCTTGAAAACAGAAGAGGTGCAGCTCTTTGGTGTGTTGATGCGTACTATATCAAAATATACTCTGATATTTTGTTTAAGATCACCCTTGACTTGAATGTTTATGACTTTGATTTGTCTTATCCATAAAGTGTGCATAGTTAAACCTCCGGAAAAAGAACTGTGGAAAATGAATGTCACTTAAAGTTTCCACACACACGTTATGTTTTAGTGTCCCTTCAGCGGGACATTTACGGTCTCTTGGTTTTTCTGTCTGTCTGACCGTATGATATTCCTTATATTCCTTATATTTCTTTACCATTTTATCTTCTTTGCAATAAAGCAGACTGACATTTATCTTGCAGAGCCGACAGAAATGTCAGCTGTGTAGGAGGATCAGAACAGAGGAAAGAAAGGGAGATATCCCGCAGCAGGGAGGATTAACGCTGACATTATTAGATGTAGAGGGAAGGAAAAATTGTCCTTAATCGACACTTCGATATATATCATCTTTTCTTGAACGTTATTTATTGTTATTTGTATTTTAAATGCACAAATACATTTCCATAAGGCCAGTAAATAAACTAGCAAATAAGCAACATGAAACAACCAAAGAGTAAATTAGACGGAACGGTCCAAAAAGTAGGATGTATTATTAGGTGGTATTAACATAGGGTATGTAAAGTTTTTGAAGTGAGTTCAGTTTGACCCAACATTGACATAATAACCACATTAATGGATCAATCATTTTAATCCAAATTAGCCAATTCTGCATGACGAGAACTTTACTTTGCTTTTGTATAAGTAGTAATTACACAGTGCAGAAATACTGTCGCCAGTAAAAATCTTCAGATTTAAATTGTGCTTAACTTGGAAAATAAATTGCTCTGAAGTCTTAAAAGGAAGAATATATTTTAAAAACTGCATTTAATTATTGTAAATTAATATTATTTACCACTTCTACTGACTTTAATCTTTATATCGACTTCAGTCCTGAAGATAACCAGACAATATACATTTAGTTTTGATAGTTTTAACCCTTTAAATAACAAATTACTTTCAGCTAATTTAGTTTTTTCTGAGAAGAAATGTTCCCTTTTGTGATATGCCAATGATCACCAGCACTTTGATATTGATTCATTAACATTTTGGGGGCAGAAAACCAGGGGAAAAGCATGTATTTGTGAATGTTTACTGTAGTATTAAGGCTTTAAGCTAAAGACCTGAGTACTCTTTACCCCCCTGGTGGTCTCTGTGTGGCTCAGAGTTGCTTATATAAAGTTATACAGTCGGTGTGAAAGCCGAGCTGCTGCTGTAACACATGGAGCTGACTCAGCCCCCCCTCCCCCCCTGCATCCTGTTACAGGTCAGGAGAACCCAAACGCTTTCACAGCATCAGGAAACCCCAAATAAGATCCACCGTGCACAGAGAGAGACACTGAGCTGGTCATCACGTTGCAACATTAGAAATGTTTTCAGTATATCTCTATGCATGGGTGCAGGGCACAACATTCAGGCACAATATGCAAGAGGCCAGTGGCATCCTTTACTAGCCAAAATAGAACATTTTTCAGGCTTAAAGATCACAGCTTTTGCTTCAGGTTATATTTATTGTGCATCAGACAAAACCAAAAGAGATACAAAACGACCACAAAGAGATGCGAAACAACCACCAAGGGATGCTACATAAGATTTAAAGCAACCACAAAGAAAACAAACTACTGATGCAACATTATTATAAAGAGCAAAACCTCAAACTGTGAATGACCAGGAAGAGAAGCTGAACGACTTAAAAGAGATGCAAAATGGCTGTAAGAATACGCAAAACAGCTATTGAAGTACACACAACCAACACTAAAAGAATGAAAGAGACTAAAGAGGAGCGGAACCAACACAAAAAGACTCAAAGAAAATACAAAGTAATGCAGAATGGCTGTTCATTAAAGAGACGCAAACAACTCCAAAACCTAAATTACTTTAAAAGAACTTGAAACGACCACAAAGAGATGCTCATCCATTTAGGTGTTGCTGATTGACTTAAAAGACATTTTTAGACTCAAAAACACTTAGAAGGGAAACTAAATGGCTTCAAAGAGATGGTGAATAGCTACTAAAATTCTAAAAATGACTTGGAAGAGAGGAAAAAGAACAACAGGTGCAAAATAACTCTTTCAAGACTTTAAAATACACTCGTATCACAGCTGCTCAGGGACAGTGCATCTTCACCTGTCAAAGGCGGAAAAATGGCTGTTTCTCAGGTGATCTGTGCCGGAGAAATGTGCGTGAACTTAACGTGTGGAGCTTCAGCTGCATCACCCTGAGGCTGCTGACAGGCACAGGCTGTTTATAGCCCCTGAAGGTCACACACACACACTCACTCAGACACACACATGTCTTATCAGTTCTTCTTCTACTGTTACAGACACTCTGCTGTCGGTCAGTGTGCCCGATGAAACCCAGAATCGCATTTTTAACTCCAGACAGTTGAGTGCAGATTGTAGGCAGACTATATCACTGTAATGTACATAAATAACTCTCTCCAACAAACCCATTCACAGAAGTGTGTAAATGTGGTAGATACAGGGTCTGTGCAGTGAACATGGAGAGTATGTGGGTCAGTGTATAGTAGGCCGCTCTGCACACACAGACCTCACATTGTTCAAACTCTGCAAATGTTTGTTCACTTTAATCCGGCCACTGGTGATCAGAAAATAACGAAGCGTCAGCAAACAGGAGGCTAAACGCCGTGCAGCAGAGTTTTATTTCTCTCTTATTTTTTGTTTTTATTCTAATGGTATAGCAAATACAAGTAGTTAATGTGTGTAAGGGTTGCAGGAAGTGGTGTCCTTGTAGGGCATTTATACAATTGTGCAAAACCTACAACAACTCTCACTGACACTGTTGTACAGACTAGCGTCCCCACTTTGCTTTATATTATCGGTTTGTTCTATCTGTATGTTTAACAATGTTTTTCAACATGAACAAAGAGTAAGGAAAAGTGAAACACTCACTGGCAGCAACATTCATTGTCTGCCTGGCAAATCTGCTGAAACAAATCTGCTTTTGGGATAGTGTGTCTGACATATTGAGATCAGGATAGACGCACACAGACATGAAGCTTCAGCCAACATACTATTTAAATATTATTTATTTCAAAGTAAAGGCTGCATTTGTTGTTATTATGGTTTGGCTTTTAAGAGGTCCTTGTTTCTGTTTATTTATAAGCTATTTAGGGCTGTTACACGGTACGGTATAGTGACAGCTGCAAGAAACTGTAATAACTGTAGATGAACCAGTAAGATGAGCAGTGTGTGAGCCGGGCTCCCGGCTGTCTGTCACTGCCCGCCAACTGCCAACGGCTAACGGCTAACGGCTAGCAGCTAGCAGCTAGAGCTTACAGCTAGCTGTTAACTGCTAGCTGCTAACTGCTCCTCTCAAGGGGGCGACGTTTCATTCATGCCACATAACCTGCATCCTGTGGAAATGTCAGCCAGAAGATTCTTAGTGTCATTTTGTGTGTGTGTGTGTGTGTGTGTGTGTGTGTGTGTGTGTGTGTGTGTGTGTGTGTGTGTGTGTGTGGTGTGTGTGTGTGTGTGTGTGTGTGTGTGTGTGTGTGTGTGTGTGTGTGTGTGTGTGTGTGTGTGTGTGTGTGTGTGTGTGTGTGTGTGTGTGTGTGTGTGTGTGTGTGTGTGTGTGTGTGTGTGTGTGTGTGTGTGTGTGTGTGTGTGTGTGTGTGTGTGTGTGTGTGTGTGTGTGTGTGTGTGTGTGTGTGTTTAAAAATGTAAGTAAGGCATTATGTAACGCAATTTTTTTTGTAAATTTAGGACAAATGTACAGACACAAATAGTCAAAGTGATTACAACAAACTCCTTAATGTGGATTATGATGTTTTAAATAAATGTGTTTGAAGCATAAGCCTCAAAATTCATGCTCATGACTTTTATTCTCTGGTCATTGTTCACCTAAATCCCAGCTTTCACTATTTTTAGCCACACTAGCGGCATGCCGGCTGAACTGTCTGCACACCACTCTGGTACAGACCGAAATATCTCAGCAGCTACCGGAGGGATTGTGATGAAATTTTGGACAGACATTCATAAGATAAGATACAACTGTAGAGGGAATTCCTGAGCTGCAGTTACAGGACAACATGTGAAGAGCGCAAATATGAAAGATAACTCTTAAAACTTTTTAAGTGCCCAATACTTTGCCTTGATATACCAAATACCTGCAGAACGAAAGACACAAGGACCTGATAATTGTTTACTGATATTTTTCAAATGTTAGCATTTACTTTGGGGGAGATCAGGGTTAGATGGTCTTTTAAATCACCTTTTAAGAGTTTTATTACCTTCTCTTTTGTTCTGTTTATTTCATCCTATTTTAGTTGGTGGTTTTAATTTTAATTTAATTCTTCCCATGCTTTAAATGTGTTCTATTATTATGAAAACACTCTGTTTAAAAGGTGCTATAATTTAAGTGAGTTCTTATTTTAAACTACTATATTTGCAATTCATGAAAAATGTCTCACATGGTATACAAATATTTGTCTTTAGAGGATGATTTCCCACGAGACACTTTATATTCAGGTGTGATGAGTCCATGATCTTCTGCAGGATTTGCACCACTTTAATATCAACTAAGTCTTTGATTTTTTTGTTTTTTTAATAACCGGTTTTGTTGGAGAACTGTCACTGCAGAGGTGGATTTTCAGATTAAGGGCACGAACACATTAATCCTTAAATGATTGATTAATTCTGCTTTCATTGAATGTGTTTCATGGAAATCTGTGAACCTTTTCCCTGAAGCTTTTTCGTTATTAAGTTGATTAAAGATGCACATTGGAGCAGGGCCGGTTCTGGAGGGCTAGCAACGGGAGCAATTGTACCCGGGCCGGTCTGGAGGGGGGCCCAATAAAAATAAATGAGGATTTCTCTCTGATCCTGCATTAAGTGTATCGCAGAGTGTGTCTCACTTAACAGCACAAAGGGACCCTGTATGTTTGCTTCTGGCAGTTTCCTTATTGGCTGTTAATGATTTATTTTAAAAATGTATCAGAGTCCCCCCCTCCCCCCAGCGGGAGTAATCGCAGGCTCAAGACGTGAGATCGACATTCGGTTAGTTGGTAGCCTAGGCTAAATCAAAATGTCTGGAAACAAATCAGGTTTTCAAAAGAGAAAGGATTATAAACGGAGGACCGAAAACACAAAAAAGGAGCAGAAATGCAAAGCGAGTCTACAGGAGGCCTGTCCGTGCCACAGCGGGCTATTGTCTTAACGTCAACATTGTCCTACCTTAAAACTTTAGGCGTGGTTGGAGGGGGGGGGGGGGGCACCGATGTTGCTCTCAGACCCAGAATAGCGCAGGACCGACCCCACATTGGAGTGTGATGTGTCATCACACTCCAATGTCATCAGGATGCTTCTGAAATAAGATGACACAAAAATAGGGAAATGTTTACCTTTAATTTGACTTTATTGGTGAATGAGTTGACATTTTTTGCAAACTTCTTCTTAGTTCTCCTATAAGCTGTTCGTTATTAAGTGACTAAATATGCAGGTTGGGGTTTGATGTGACCTGAACCTAAATAAAGGACATCTCTAACAGGAAACAGTTTCTTATTTATTTCTTTAAATTAACTTTTGTTTTACCATCATGTATTTGATCAAAGTTTCTCATAGTTTCTCATGTGTCCAGATCACGCAGGGCAGCAAGGCGGCGCAGGGTAACCTGGTGCAGGGCGATGTAATCGTAGCCATCGATGGCGTCGGCACGGACGGGATGACCCACCTGGAGGCTCAGAACAAGATCAAGATGGCCAACTACAACCTGGCACTCACTATGACCAAGTAAGGCCTTATCTCCTTATCAGGGGCTCATTTTCAGGTTCATATCAGTATGTAGTGTCTCTACTGGGACATGTCTCCATGCTTTAATGTTCAGAAAGCTCTTTATGTTTCTCATACTGCCTGTGCTGCAGCACCTTTTTTCACCCTCTGTCTGAAACCAGAGCCCAGTCTGCTCTGATTGATCAGCTGGCCGCCTCTGTGTCGATTGGCCAACCGCTTAGAGATGTCCCGCCCCTTATTGTTCACTGTCTTGGAGCATTAGCCAATAGAAGCGCAAGAAGTGTTACAGAGTGATGTTTTGGCCTTTTTGGACCTCAACCAGTTATTCCACTGGGATACCTGAAAGATGCAAATAGTTTATCTAATTGTTTTAATGCAAAATCTTAAATCCTAAAGTGGTAAGCTTAATGTAGGGGATAGTTAGTCATATTTCCCCCAGCTCTGAAAATAAATTTGGAGGGTTGTTCTGTAATCTTGGGAACATGCTGCAGGGTGAACGATGCTAAAAGATGGCCGCCGCTGACTTTGTGCCGTCCCTCAGGAATAAAAAGCGGTGAAATCCTCCTCTGCTCCCTGAAGGTGTCTGACAGACATCTGATAAACTCTGGGAGGAAATGAATGTCTCATAACAGAAGACCCTCAGGGGGGGAGGATAAGAAAAAGGGATGAAGATGAGGAGTTTTTCCATCATTTTTCTCGTCGCTCATGTTGTTTTACGAGTGTAAAGCAGACTGCAGGGCACGAAGGTCAGCAGATAGATGAGGAGCTTTCACGCTCGGATATAATGGAAGCAGTTTGACCTCTGGTGACCTTTGACAGGAAACACACAGGCAGAGGAGACAGTGACTTGAGATGCAATCAGTTTTTTTCTCAGGGTCAGAAATAACAAATCTGTGATTTATAAGTCGATTGTGATCTGTAAAACATGGAATATCTACATCCCAGCTTCATCTGAATTAGAGTTCAGATCCTTTATAGCAGTCCAGGGTCTCAGGTTATTAAAAAATCTGATTTTTCCATAAACAGCATCAATTCCTTCCTTTTCTCTCCTAAATGTCCTTAATGAAAGAAAGAAAATAAAGACATCTTAATTATTGATTGTTCAATTATGTAGTGTAGGCTCTTTTACTCACAATGATGTAGCTTCTAGTGTAATAATGACCTTATACTTGTCCCTAAAATGTGTTTGTTGGTCTCTTTTTGTGATCGCTGCTCCCTAAATAATTTATACAAAGCGAAGTCAAATCAAATCAAAGTGTATATATCAGGAAACACGTTTGTCTCAGTGGACTTTACAGAAACAAACAACAACATTGTAAACAATAAACAACAGGAAAATAATGACAAGACAAGATGGAGTGTAAAAATGAATTAAGATACAACAATAGATCATTAAAATACAATAAAACAATGAGAGGAAATTCAATGTTTTGTGGCAACAAGGAGGACGAACATATCGGGAATAATCTGAAACCAGCTCTGACTAAAGGAAGGTCTTGAGCGCACTCAAGTCAAAATAAATTCTCGTGGACAGAACTTATACATTCAAACAGAAATATAGTTTACGACATGACATATAGAAAACAAGAAGGTAAATAAGAAGTAATTCAACATGTAGTGATCTCTCTGTTTGCTTTTCTTCCTGCAGGGCGAAGCGTAGCGCTGCGATGTCGCTGCCGAGGATGGACGTTTTTTCCATAATTCCTCACCAACAGGTATCTTTACCCATAATGCATTGCTGCTGCTGCACACACAGCTGCACATCCACAAATGCAACTGAGAGATTAAGGTGAAAAGAAACTGATATAGGAATCCAGTCTGTCTGTGTTTAAAAATGAGTGATATATTTTTATTTTATGTTCTATATGTTCATTTTTTCCTCCTCAGTTTGTCTTTACTGCTGAACACATATATAAACATGTATTTTTCTCTGTGTTCCGCTCTGCCAAAAGAAAACACACTGCTGCTTTATAAGGACACACACACACACACACACACACACACACACACACACACACACACACACACACACACACACACACACACACACACACACCGGCACACACAAAAACATACTACTGGTTCATTATGATGCGATTTCGCCCCCTGGTGGCCAAACGCGATAAGACTTGAAAGCACTGAAATAGAATTATAATACTAGTGAATATTTACGTGTGACTTTGAGGGAAAAAAAGGATAATAAAGGAGAACCCAAATAAATGATAATCTTTAAAGTAATTACCCACCCTGCGTTACCTTTTAATTGATGTATAAGATTTAGTGGGAAGACAAGAGGTACTGACGATCACAAAAGGATATTTCAACGACTCAACACCAGGTATTGATAGTTGTTGTTACCCCTGGAGCCTCAGGTGAACGGCCACCTGTCGGCCTGCAGTGCCTCCTCCGGGCCTGCGGGGGCAGACTCTCCGGGGAGGGGGGCGGCAACGAGCCCCACCCAGAGGAAGCAGTATAACAACCCCATCGGCCTGTACTCAGAGGAGACTCTGAGGGAGATGGCCGCCATTCAGGCCGGGCTGCCTGTCGGGTACGTAGAGGAGGAATCATGGCTTCCTTTAAATAGCGTTTTCCCAACACGTCACACCTGAGACTGTAGAGAAATATCTCACTGTGATGGTAGATTATTCTCCTCTAACCCTCTGCTGACCTTTGACCCCGAGAATAAGGAGAAAAATGGGTGCATCAGAACATTCAGTGTCTTGACAGTCGCACAAAAACAAAACATTAGAGGGATTTTCCCCCTTATGTCTGGTCCTAATACCTCTGTAATACACAGATTAAACTACCCAGCAGTCTGTAAAGCAGTTAAACTGAGCTCCACAAATTAATCCACTGACCTTGTTGTCAGCCGTTTCACGCAGGAACTGCTTTCTCTCTAGCGGATCACCGGGCAGGAGGAAGTGTGCGTCTCCTGAGCTTCATTATGGGATTCACCTCTGACCTTTATTCCCTGCCTCTCTCTCTAGGAGCAGCCACAGAACACACTGTCAAATGTGGGTTTTTTTTAATGACTAAATCTACTTTTTTCTTCTGTTTCTTCGCTCACACAAAGGTTTTCTCCCCCGCTCCTCCCAAGTTAGTATCCTCTCTGCTGAGTGTTGTGTGTGTTTGGTCTTTTTAAGGCATGCTTTGTTTCTGAAGTGCTGCCTGTAGTCGTTTTAAATCATTACATCATTGTTCAATAATAGAGAACAGGTTGAAATTAAAGCAAAGTGGAAATGGTTTAGTGCTTCTCTTAGACAAATTGAAACCACATTTCCAATCAGCCAAATATCTGATCAATTTGCAGGGGAAATTTCAAAATAAAAGCATGATGAATATGTTAAATTAAAATC
The DNA here is from genome assembly GCF_036324505.1 of Eleginops maclovinus. Taxonomy (NCBI): domain Eukaryota; kingdom Metazoa; phylum Chordata; class Actinopteri; order Perciformes; family Eleginopidae; genus Eleginops; species Eleginops maclovinus. The sequence continues at coordinate 20,595,770 of NC_086370.1, forward strand.
TTCAGCTGAACAGTAACTAAAGCAGTTTCAATGCTGGGTTTGTTTCACACTGAATGATCGAGTTAGGCTTAGAAATAAATAGTTTATGCACGATCGCAGAGTAAAATGCTGACTGTAAAGAGATGCATTTTCATTCACATTTCAATGCATATATTTAGTAGATTTTCAGAATACATTGTCAAAACTTTAATATTGGATAGAATTTGACTTTTGAGAAGAGAGAGACATTCTTGTTTTTGTACGCAGCTGCTCAGGCTGAAAGGGACAAAAAAATCAAGTCAAAAGTCAAAAGATAAACATGACAGAGAAGTTTTATCATTGGTACTTCAACATTTCCTCACAGCTGAGCATTTTCAGTGTAAAACGAGACATAAATGTCATGTTTTTGGAAGTTATAAACGTCTGCTTGCATCGTGGTGGTTTGCTGAGGGTTTCAGACTGATGTTGTTATTGATGTTGTTCTTGTTGTTTAAAGAGAAAAATGAGTCTCAATAGAGAGTCAACCTCTGGGTTTTATGTTTGTGCTGTTGCATGCATCTTCAGAGACTTTTATATACCATTTTAAAAAACTGATTGTATTACATCCATGCTGTAATACAATCATCCATACGTCTGTTTTGAATTTACACAAAGGTCAGATTCTGAGGGTCTTTTTTTATAGATTGAAAATGCCTGAGGTTTATTTAATACCATGTTTGAATAATTATTTTACTCAAGGAAACTGAGAGGTGTGATTAATAAGACCAGTTTATAAGCGCCATTAAAGGGGAAAACTAAAGAAAAATGCAATAATTCAGACATTTTCCTTTTCTGTTTGAAGTTGGTAAAATATCACATATTTGCAAGAAAATCTCAGACATTTTTGGAGATTCAAGTCACAAATCCATGAGTTTTTTTACAGGGGAGTCATTGTGCACCTGGTAAACATGTTAAAATGAAATCCTAATAATCGCAGTTATCGCCTCAGTTGTTTTCTGTTGCCCCCTAGTGGCATAAAAATTACCACGGACTATTCAATTCTTGCAGTAAAGATAGTTATTTTATACAAATTCAATATTTTTATGTTAAAGTATAAAACTGATCCCACATACTTTTCAAACAATATGGAAAAGCACGTTGTTCTGATTTGACAGACGTTGGCTATAGGTGCCCTTTTTATTGGAGGGAAGTGAACATTTTTGTGAGCATGATTTTCCTGGATGATGCGTCTTCTTTTTAACACCTTCAAACTACACACACCCCCTCCTCGTATCCCACCTTCACACACACCCCTCAACCTTTACAACCTCCACCCCCTCCTCACCTCACAGCGCCGGTTTCAACCCTGCCGGCCCCCCCACCCAGAGGCCGATTGAGGTGACGGCCCCCGGCGGGAAGGCCACCATCATCCACGCCCAATACAACACGCCCATCAGCATGTACTCGCAGGACGCCATCATGGATGTGATCGCCGGGCAGACGCAGGGGATGGGGCACGACGCCGGGTAAGAGCACCTTCCTCCTCCTCCTCCGCCTCCTCCTCCTCTGGGCTCTTCCTCCTCACCAATTTACCTTCGTCATCCTAAATCATCCTCTTCTTCTCTGGCCTCTTTTTCATCTTCTCCCAACTCGCCATAATCTCCTGCCATCCTTTTTTCTTCTCACCAAAGCACCATCCTTCCTCCTAAATGCATCCTTTCCTCCTCCTCCTCCTCCTCCTCACCAAGGTCCATCATCATCTTATATTTCCCTCCTCTCCTCATCCTCTCCTAATCTTCTTCACAATTATGTTTCGATCAATTTTCAAAGACGTGTAAGAAATATTGAGGCGTATTTCCCAAAGACATCATAAATATGATTATATTTTGTAATTCATGATCTAGTATTTATTTAGTATTTATGACTATCTTCCTCTTCTCCGAAGTACAGCTGAAGCAATCACTTGCAAAATATTTAGGTGAAAGTCATCTTTGTTGTTGTTGTTGTTGTTGTGGCAATCCTCTTCCTCCTCTGACACTAACGAGACATTTTTCCATCCTGTTGGAAAATTGCTCCTGGATCTGTGCTGCAGTGTTCTGCATGAATTCAAAATGTTCTTGTTGCTTCTGACATCTACACACACGTTTACACCCTCATACACCACCTTTAATCACAGCTCCACTGAGAAACCAATTACACTTCCTGTTCGTCACGCTGCGACAAACTCGCCTTTACTGAGAAACGCTCAGAGTACAAAACTAAACCGACTATAAGCCGGGTAAAAACCTCAAATGAAAGAAAACTGAATGTTCTGATACCTTTTTTTCTTCTGGTGGTTTATATTTGTTCATTTTGTGTCTAACAACATACATTTAATACCAGAACACAATACAACATGTTTTATTCTCATGCAAGAATGTCTCTAAATGCAGTCCTCAAATATGCAGATTTGCTGCTTTTCTCTTTTTTTATTTCATTTGATTTAATTTAGTTACGCTTTATTTAAAGCAACTTACAACAAGTAACGATAAAAACAGTTTGAAGTTATATTAAAGGGACAATCTGTGGGTTTTAGACTGACAAAACAAGACATTTAAAGACATCACCTTGGACCTTTCATTGAGAATGACAATAATCCTTAGTTGCACCCTTAGACGGATTTCAATCCCTCTCTTCTTCTACTGAAGGTTCATATCTGTTTATTATGTGTATAACGCCAATCTCCTACCTCTGAAACACAATGCAAATGTTTCTATTTGCACTCATTTGTAGGCATTTCTCATTCAAAAATGTCAGAAAATTGTTTTCAGACTCTCACATATTTTTTGTATTATATCACGGTAAAGGGAATATCTTTAAGTATTGGACTGGGATAGACCTTAAAGATAAGATGTACTTTTATTGATTTTAATGCTACTTTCTGACATTTTTGTGGAGAGATACTAAGAAAAGAATCCTTGGTTGCAGCCCTAGAGATATTTAAACCCTTTAACGTCCTTTATTTGAATGAAGTCATGCAAAATCAAATCAACACCAGCCCAATATTGCTTTCTTTTGCACCATCAATCCAAAGTTGTACTGCACTGCAGGTTTCAGTGCATCCACAAATGTTCCCCTCTTCCTAAAAGACCGCTCAAGCTTTTCTGTCTGACCTGCTTTGGTTTGATGTGGGGGGGGGGTTTCAGTCCCGTTAAAGAGCTTGAATTCAGCGACTCGCCGGTCTATCAGGCGGTTCAGATTGCAGAGAAGGACCAGGATGTTGGTGGGGGGGGCCGCCGCAGCACCTCAGCCAACATACAGTCCAAGACCTTCAAAGTCCTGGCCCACGTGACCGGCACCGAGGCCTGTAAGTCTCCGGGTTACTTTTGTTTAGCGTGAAACCTCATATAAATATAGGCTACGATAGAGTTGAAAAGTTTGTGATCCGCTGTTTCCAAATTATCTCAATTTCCAGTATGTCAATGTCCCCAGAGTATTGCATGATGGGAGAATACCCTCGGAACTTTGGTTTTGAGTTTGACATTTTATATAGCGCTTTTCCAGTCCACTGATAACCATGGGGTTGTGCAACATTGTGCTAAAAGAGCGGTAGCACACTGTTTTATGGCCCCTAAGGATTCATCTTCACCGGCCCAAAAACCAAGATTGTGACCAAGCCCCCGAGAAGTGAACCGGACGTTGAAGCTTATTTTCCCAGTGGCCAAACTGTGGTACTACAACTTCTTTGTCAGTCCATGACGTCATTGGGCCCAAAAAATCTTGTTCTTATTGACTTATATTTGGGAAGTGACGTAGAATCTTTTTTGCGCTAAATGAACTGGGCAATTCCCAGTCGCATAGCCCTTATTTAAAGCAATAGGGTCTCAAAGTTGTGAAATGCACTAAAAGCCAAATCAAGCGTTATTTTACCTCTTCCTTAATTAAACTGAGCCAAGACCAAGCGTGAAATAATAGATTGCAGGTGAGTCTTAGCCAAAATGTAAGTGCCCATTCTCTATTGGCCCAAGATCCTGAAAGTTCTGGGTATTTGTTTTCTGAAGAGTCAGGCTATTCTAGCTAAGACGTAGAACCGCGTCCAACGCTGTGTCCAGTTCTCTTTAAACATCAATGCTGGCCAAAAACCAAGATGGCAAAGGGGTGTTTGTGCAGGCTAATAGCAGGAAAGAACATCCAGACATAAAAAGTAGTCTTCTCAGACATCTGACTGGACACATTCAGGCGTTGTTGGCAGCAGATTTCAAACTTTTCAACATAATTGTCGACAAACTTTAAACTGAGGAAGCTCGCTGACGTCTGCTGTTTGTGTTACAGTACCAGGGGAGGAGGAGGAGGAAGGGGTTCTGAGGAGGAAGCAGGTAGGCAGCAGAGCTCCTTTTAAAAGCTGCTGACCCCCCCCCCCCACCACCACCACCTTTACACTGTGCCTGCTCCCCCCCTCACCTCTCCTCACTCCCCCCACCGGTCACCCCTTATCTGACACGATTGTGAAAACTGGCCCTATTTCAGACTCTTATTTTGAAAAACAGCAGGATAGTTATGGAGTGTTTCCATCAGACGTGTGACTTTTTTACTAAGAGAAAGGACGAGAAAGATGTTGGTATTTTTTTCCAATTCAATTCACTACTTTTAAAATATATTCAGCATTTCTTAGAATGATCAAATATAAATAATGATTGTTTATCTTTATTAAATCTCTGTTTCGATGTCTTAATCCATCCAGAAAAAACGACTTGATCTATAAATTTGATTTAATTATTTGTCTTTTGTAAGGAGCTGGTTTGTCCAGAAGGGAGCGCAGTAAGGCTGGTGATTCTTATTCTGGTGTTTCCCATTTCATTAAACAGCCAGAATAAATTGTATTTATTCATCAAAAATCAACTTAAAGGACTGAATCAAATAAATACTCCAGTTTCTTCACACATGTTTTGTGATTTGTAGAAAGTCAGATTTTTTTACTTAAATGGAGAGTAAACAGGACCTTTTTAGAATGACGTTTTACATTTACAGAAACAAAACCTAGGAGGAACAGAAGGCTTTCCCTGTACATTCTGTATTGTATAATATCAGGGATATGTATGTGTATTCTTGGTAATGTATGGAGTTTTATTTCTCAGAATGTAAATACTTTTATCTTGGAAATGACGTTTTATTATATTTGCTTGTTATATTTGCTCAGTATATTACTCCCCTTTCCTCTTTACATACAACTTCCCGAATGCGCCCTCATATAAAGCAGCCTGTGACTGCAGAACATAAAGTCTGTCTCTCATTTTGTGAACAATGATTCTTTTTTTTTTTTGCTAAACGATTATCTAAATCTGCTGTTGCTCTCTCCGTTAGTCTTCCTCTTATTTTAGCTTTATTGTGGAAGACAAACCTTTTAACCCCCGCCCTCCTCCACCCTCCGCCCTGATGGATGCAGCTCTCTTTGCTCAGCACGTTATTTAATCATCCCTCCATTATGCACATCGATCGTTGCTGCTGCCCGAAATAACAGCAGATACCACCACCCCCACCACCCCCCCTCTCCCACTCCCGTCAGTCTGCATACAGAGTGCGATGACTCAACGTGAATCAATGGGAGCAGAGGTCGAGCTTTTATCCGCCCATAAAGAGACTGTGGGTTGTTCGTTTTTGTCTCTAAATCCTCCTGAGATGTGACTCACACAACGGTAAAAACACAGGATTGTGTTTCATTTATAAAGTCACGTATGAAGACCTCTGCGTGTGTTGTCTAAAGGATTAAAATACATCATATTTTCTGTATAGAGATTAAAAAAAAAACATTGATTATATTCATTTACATCACGCGCAAAAATAAATATATCATAAATAATAAGCTCTTATATAAGAATACATCTTTTTTTAATGTAGAATTCATATAATAAATATTAGGATAACATTTTTACACAATAAATAAATGGTAATCAGTATAAGACATAATTAATATAATACAGAAGTATAAAATACACATAATATATACAAATAAATAAAGCATAATAAATATAAAACATAACAAATGTTTTTCTCTCTCTCAAGCTTCACTTTCATGCCAGTGATCATATTCCTAAAGTAGGTGGATCAATATAATGATTGTAATATTGAAGTTTTGGGAAACATGCATAATGAATCTCCATCTCATCATTCATTTGTTTCGTATTGAGCTCTAAGGAGATTATTTATAGGAGATAAACCTGAGGGGGAAATAAACTGTAAATGAGTGTCAGTATCTTAATAGAAAAAGGCAAATTGGTGGACGAGAATCAAGTAAACACACTTTCCTTTACTTAAGGAAATGACTGTGTTAATACATTTAGAGCTCAATAAAAGGCATCCCTTTTTTTCCTTTAAGGGGTTTTTTTGTTTGCAGATGAAACCGTATTTTAAACCCAAATGAAGACAAATATACCATCACATCTCACTTCCACCTGAGCAATATCGAGCATTTTGATGTGTGCATGTAACAAGCTTGATGATCTCTTTGCTTTCTTTCACTAACCTTGTCTGATCAGTATATATACAACGTATATACAGTACACCTTATATACTTGTATATATACCTATGCATGCAGGGAGGTAAGATCTGCATGTGCGAATATATAAATATATGCATTATGCTTCCTGCTTAGCGTGAATGCTAACGGTTCCTGTGCTTTAGCCCTACTGAGCATGCTCCAGCTTCTGTTGGCTCCGCCCCCGTTGCTATGGAACCCGCCCCTGCTGAACCTGGCCCCGCCCCCAGCAGGTAACAGCAGTGGATCTGCTAACAAGTGGTGTGTGTGTGTGTGTGTATGAAAACCTGATGTCTTTTTCCTGTGATACATAGAGCTCCATTGTTTTTTTGAATGAAATCATTTTGTTTCTCATAAAAGTGTGACTTTAATCTCTGAGAACTTTTGTTTTGTGCAAATGTATGACTTAATAATGTCTGAGAGTATTCCAGTTTTGTTCTCATCATTTTGTGAGCTTTTCTTTTTCTTCGTTTTCAAAGAATATCAAAGGTTTTTCTTACATATGTTTTTACACAATGGTGTTTAATTTGCAGACTCTATTTGGGGTTTTATCACTCAGCATTTATTGTTGTTGTCAAGTGAAGTCAAATCGAGAGAAGAATGCATGTATGCAGGAGGTCGGTATTTGTTGGTTTAATCTCTTTCACAAGTCTGAATGATGTTAAGGCTTTGTTAGTATATATGAAAGTTTTTCGCATTAAATTCTCGCTGAGAAACACAACACCAAAAGGCGGCTCTTGTTAGGACGCAAATGGTGATGTTCTTGTCTCAACACCTGCAGCCTGAAGCGACAGTCTGCCGCTGGTTACAGCGTCCAGCGCAGGGTTGGAGTCTCCAGGTACAAAAACCTGCAGAGATCAACGTGCTGACGGCTTTTTTATCACGCTGCCTCTTTTTCTACGCTACGTAACACATCATCTGCCATTAAAACAGATGCTTCTTTACCTGAAAACTCCACGCAGTGCCCTATGGTTTCAAGGCGTCAGTATGCTTTAAGTTAACTTGTTTGCTTTTATGCAACTTTATCCATCAGGTAAATATTTTCCTTTTGAACTCCAAAGCATACATCTGACAGCTTTTTAGAGTTACAGTTTTTCTGGCTCACCTTGGATGTTTTTTAATTTTTATAATCATGAATTTGTACATTTATATCATGTCTGCAAAGTTATTGTTATTTATTTTGCTGTTTTACATTATTTGAGCCAATGGAGACATTTTAAAATAGAAGAGGCCCCAGGATGGAGCCTCGAGGATCACAACTCATCAAAGTTATCCTCTCAGCTGTGTAATTACAAATATAATAAGTAATAATAATAAATAGTAAGTATTCCCTTTCATGAAGAAAATGCATTGTCTAAAACTCATGAAAAGTGACTGTAGAAAATTGCTGAAATTGATTGACCTGATTCACAATCCAAAAGATGTTTCAGCAAACAAGCACTTCATTTGAAGCATACTGAGGCCTTTATTTTGAAATGAATTGAACCCTTAACCCCGACTTCAGGACATCTTGAGTAACGGCTTCATCCGTTCATCAGCTGAATAACACGCTGAGTCACATTTACATCTTTATTTTAAGGTCAAGATACTGACTCATTTCTTACATGCTGGTTTTCCCCGGCTGTCTTTATTAAAACTTCCTCTTTAAGTTTCCTTTAATTTGTGTGTATACAAAGCTAAGATTTACTAAACCCAGTTTACACTAATGTGTTGATTTACAGGTAAAATGAGGGTTGTTTAGAACTAGAATACAAATAACAGCATTCTTAATATTTCATAAATAAACTGCCTTCTTTTTTTTCGTGCTTCTCCAGCCAATACAGTCAGCCTCCTGCCATGCACCAGGCTCCCCAAGGCCCGCCTCCACAGCAGTACCAGCAAATGCCGCAGCACTACCAGCAGCCAATGCCACAACAGCAACCTATGCCACAACAGCAACCAATGCCACAACAGCAACCAATGCCACAACAGCAGTACCAACAACCAATGCAGCAACAATACCAGCAGCCAATCCCACAGCAGTATCAGCAGCCACCAACGCAACAAGCCCCGCCCACTCAGCAGAGCTCAATTCAGATCCCTCTTGGCCCCGCCCCTCCCAAAGTGGTCAGCACTGCCTGCATCTACCCCTCCCAGCCAGGTGACCTTTGCTACGTTCTACAATTTTAACTGCATAACGTTATAACATGTTCCATAAAGTGTTCAACTGAATGGAGATTGACTGGCGTTTTGTATTCTACTAATTCACTTCAATATTAATACAGACAATTAGTGAAACAGACGATCGAAAATGAATTCATAAAAGCGTTGAGGGCTGAAAGCTTAACTCATAAAGAAAATGTCCCTCCCGATAGTCCTCCAGTTTCAACGTTTTTGGTCAGGATGTTTTTGTTGTTGTTGGAATCTTTTACAAATGTTTTTCCTTTCTTCCAACTTTAGCTCCACCACCTGCAGCAGCTCAGCCCTGCCCCCCCGCTGTTGCCCCGCCCCAACCCCCAGCTGCCCCCTCCCCGTCTAACCGCCCGCCCTGGGTGTCCGACACCAACTTCGCCGACAAGTTCGATCCCAGTAAGATGACCACCTCCATGAAGGTGCAGCAGCTGCCCCAGGGCGCCCCTCCTCCACCGGTGTACATCCCCAACCCCTCCCACTCCTCACCTGCAGCACCAAGCCCCGCCCCCGTCACACCAAGCCCCGCCCCCTTCACACCTGTGGCGAGGGGCGTGGCTCAGAGAGCGGAGAGGTTCGCCGCCAGCAGCCGTACGCCTCTGTGCGGGTCCTGCAACGGAGTCATCAGGTAATTTATTCATACTGTTGGTACGTTTGCTTGGATGCAAAAATAAAGAATAGATTGTTTCTTCCCAGTGTATGAACCAATGTGTAGCAGCTAACATCAGGTAACCCTCTTTATTTTAAGACCTCTTCCCTGGTCTTATTGTACACTTGTTTACCTGTCCGCCTGTCTGCCTGTTTGCCTGCCTGCACTTACACCTGTCCTGCATAAAAGTTCTTAAGTTGAATTAATTTTGACTCCTAAGGCTGCAAAGCTAAGTGGTAATAAAAAAATAAGTAGCTTAAGGTCATTAACACCTGCACCGGACTGAACATGTTGTAAATTCTGTTTTTGTTATTGTTTTTGTTTGCAGGGGCCCCTTCCTGGTGGCCCTTGGCCGCTCCTGGCATCCGGAGGAGTTTAACTGTCACTACTGCCACATGTCTCTGGCGGACGCCAGCTTTGTGGAGGAGCAGAACAACGTTTACTGCGAGAACTGCTACGAGGAGTTCTTTGCCCCGACCTGCGCTCGCTGCAGCACCAAGATCATGGGGGTGAGACGCTACACCGGTCTGTCTGCACACCAGTCTGTCTCAACACCTGTCCACCTGTCTGTACACCTGTTTGCCTGTTTACCTTTTTACCTGTCTACCTTTCAAACCCTTGGAATTTTGAACATTTGCTTTCCACTTTTCATATCAACACTAACACACACTCACCTTCTGTGTGTAACAGGAAGTGATGCACGCCCTGCGGCAGACGTGGCACACCACCTGCTTCGTGTGTGCCGCCTGTGGTAAAGCCTTCGGAAACAGCCTCTTCCACATGGAGGACGGGGAGCCGTACTGCGAGAAAGGTACGTCTACACAGTTTTTTGTAATTATATTCATAATATTATGCTGGTAAATTATTATAATAAAACACATTCTGAAGCCTTGAATCTGAACTCTTATTGAAATATAAAAGCATTTTTTATTCATATTTAATTGTCCCTCTGTCTCTCTTCACAGATTATATCTCGCTCTTCAGCACAAAGTGTCACGGCTGTGACTTCCCGGTTGAAGCTGGAGATAAATTCATCGAGGCTCTGGGTCACACCTGGCACGACACCTGCTTTGTGTGTGCGGTAAGAAGCGGAAAACTGTCAAATTAGCTTATTAACAACAAATATGAATTTGACATTTTTATCAAACCTTTTATCCAGCAAATGTACTTTAATCAAATGTTATATATACATATCTATAATTATATTTATAGATATGTATATAACTATATATATAAACAAATATATGTATTTTTGGACATTTCTTTTTATATATTTGATTTTTTTTTAACTTTTTAAATTTCTATTCTGAATCAGATTCTGATTAAACTTCCTTTTTCTTTTAATTAATATATATATATATAAAATTATCACTTGAAGAACACATATTTTTAGCAAAGGCAAAGCATTGCACGTGTTTTTATAAACCACATTTCAGCAAAAAGGTTGATCAATGTGCTTCACAAAAGCCGACTCAGCATCAATAAAAACCAATTTCATTTTCACATCATTGCTGTAATTCTAACTCTTACAGATTAATTATTCTGCAATCTGCAAGCTATGGTTTTTCAATAGATATTTTATATATTTTGTGTTTCCTGCAGGTTTGCCACGTGAACCTGGAGGGCCAGCCTTTTTACTCAAAGAAAGACAAACCTCTGTGCAAGAAGCACGCTCACGCCATCAACGTGTAGACGACCAGCTGGAGGCCACCGCCCGCACGCTGACGGCTTTACTAATGTGTGTGTAAACGCTCTTCATGCAAAATACACTTTGTTTTTTGTGCATTTATTTTAAAACTAAGCTGCCTGAAGATTCAAAACAGAAACAAAAAGAAGGTCATGTTGTCCAGCCCCCTTTATTATGTACTGTAGAGTTTTATTTTCCTGTTTTCTACCACAAACTACTTGTGTGTTCAAAGTGACAAAGTTCTTATACGGAGTCTGGTGTGTGCCAAAATAAATAATACATATATTCTCACTGATAAATGTAAAATATATACAGGTTACTAAGTTGATGTATGCTAAGAATAAGATATTGTTACATTTAATATTGAAAGAATAAGGATTATAATTTGGATTCTTTTATTTAAAGCTTGGATTTCCCTCCTTTGTGGTTAACAAACGCAAAGATCATTTTAATATATATATAAATTAAAAGAATTTTGGCAATTCTAAAGACTTTCATCATTTATGTTTTTCTTGTTTTATTTTCATTTTACATCGGAATTATATCATTAAATGATCTGATTATTTCAGTGGCTCACTCTGGACTCCTTACACTGGAACTGCACACCTTTCCCATCATATCTCCTACTCTGAAAATTTGAAGGCTTTTTCCCCACCTAACTAAACTAACAAAAGCATTTATAAATATTAATTTATATTATATATATTATTCGTTCAGCACCTGAATGTAAAATAGAAACCACAGACTGTAGAGAAACCGAAATGTCCTTAAACAGGTTGTTAGAAGTCAGACTGTCCTGACTGCAGCAGCTTCACCTTTGAGGTTAAATGTTAGGAACAGCAACTAGGAAGACAAACAACAAAACACTAAAAAAGACTATAAATAGATGCAAAACCATTCAGAACTCCTTTATCAGAAATAATTGAGACATAAATGGCTACAAATAGATGCAAAATGACTACAGAGAGATGACCACAGAAACTCAAGTGACTAAAAAAAGAGACGCAAGACAAATGCAAAGATACGACCACATAGAGACAAAAAAACAACCACAAAGAGAAGCAAAACTATGAGGTTGAGACACAAATAGGGAAAAATAGCAAATGACAAATTGGATTCTTTCAAAACGACCACAGAAACTACAAAAAAACAACTGAAAAAGATGCAAAATGACTCCAGATCGCTGTTTCAGAAACTCTAGAGTCGCCTGTATGGGATGTTTTTGGTCCAGAAACAGGGTCGTGCTGTCTGGACTTATTTACCGCTCTCCTTGTTTTGCTGCTCTCAGTAGTTCCCTGTTCCTGTTCCTGCAGGTGAAACCGCTGCAGAGTCTGATGATGTGTAGTTTCTAACCCTTCACGTACAGGAGGTGCTACTCTGCAGCAAAAAACCTTTTATTTTAATATTTATTAACAGTTCTGATCGAGTGATATTTATTAAAGAGCTACTGTGTCACCACTGCTGCGTTCAGGGCTCATCGGTCTGTTTTGTGGATCACCACGAGGTGATGGATTCATTTCTGTAATTATTGTTTGTTTTCCTGGACTGTAAGAGCTCGAATGTTTATTACGACGGCTGTTTTCACTACACTGGACGCCTTTATGACTTTTATTATTATTATTTAATCGATCATTTTGGCTGTGTTCTTAGATCCTCAAATGTCCACACAAATCAACAACATAGCGATGCATTAATAACCACACACATATGCAAAATGTGATTAATTTCAGTGCTCAATTCAACACAAGCAGTGTCCTCAAGAATATGCAAAATAAGTCAACCCAACTTTATTGAAAGCATTTGAAAACAACATTGACTGAAGTGCTTGAAAAATAGAAAGGATATTGATATATGGATATTAGTGGAGGAAGAAGACCGTAGTATTGTTGCAAATTAAATCCTGCAGTGTACACACACCCTGTGATTTTAAAGCTGGTGTTTTTACAGTGTGAACGAAGCCTCAGAAACACTGAATATGTGATTTAATGCAGAAGAGTTTTTTGGTTTGAAGAAATCTGTGTTTTTCAGATAAATGATATTGTTACTACGGGGAAAAGTAAAATATTCAGCCCCCCTGTAGCGTTTTGTGCCTTCTGTGATTCAGTCTGTCTGACCGGCACACACACACACACACACACACACACACACACACACACACACACACACACACACACACACACACTCACTCACTCACTCGTGCTGGTGTACAGTTTTTACTTTGAACATTTTATACAGTTTGAGTGTTTTTTCAGAGGGTGAATGTGTGCATGCAGGACGTCTGTCAGCATGTGGAACGAGGCAACGTCAGTATTAGTTTCTGTTGGTGTCACTTTTTAAACTTTACTGGGAGTGTTTGAACTGGTTTTGGAGTCAACGATGCTGTACGTGAAATATTATGAATATTATTTTAACGTGTTAAAGGAAAGCAAGAAGCTGAAGTGACCGCTTAAGCTGCTGTACTACATTTGTGTAACTGGTTTTGAATATTTGAGGATTATTTGTGTTGCAAGTTGAATAAAATGAGCACTTCAACCACCTGAAAATATACGTTTATTTCCTCTATTTCTGATTTTACTTTGTCCTGCATCATCTTTGAGTTGATTTGACAGGATTTTCTGCTTGATTTTGTATTGAGGAAAAAGAAAAGACTTAAATATAAAGAACTAAATGTATAAATAAATACAGGAATATATGATAAACATTTCTGTAAAAAATAAATATCTTCATAAAAATATACTTTTTCCTTCATATATCAGATTATCCAGCCCTCCTTTTTCCTCTGTAATTATGCATCATCAATCCCTTTTAAACATTTACCGGAATTTTCTTTCACTTCTTATTTCTGTAACTCACTCCCCCCCCCCCCCCCCCCCCACACACACACACACACACACGGCTTCAGAGACAAGGTCACATGTTTAATATGTTGCAAAATAAGTTTACACTCATTCAGTCACACCCATTATTCTTGGAAATTGACATAAAATAACTTAAAAATAGTACAATTAAAATCAGAGTGAGTATATTTATGCATCCTTCTTAATTAATATTAAACTATCTTTGGCTTTTTACTTGCTGTAACAATGTACATTTCTGATGTCCACTCTGATTCTGATAGACACGCAATAGATTAGTATCAACACCAGAGGGCTCCTGGGAACACCTTACCGTGCCCTTCAAAATAAAAGCCCGAATAGAGAAGCAGTGATTGGACCAATAGAGGAGGAAAACACACAAATTACAAAACTGGTGGTGGTAGTCAAATACATACTAATAAATCTAAATCGTGATTATGTAAGACTATGTATATGAAACACAACATCACAACACATCTTTTTAAAGACTGTACTGTCGACAAAGAAAGTGTTAAAAGAGAGGAAAACTAAAAATCCACTGTTTATTTTATACTTTCAACTAAATAATGTATCAATATTTAACAATAAAGACCGCTAGATTAATATAGAGAAATAACATGACTACATGGTGATATAATAAACAATGTTATTGGTTGTTTAAGAACATTATAAACAATACAAAAAACACACAGCTACCATGTTAACGTCTTCACGTCTAAATCAGACGACAGCATGTTAAACTGAATCAAAAGTCTACTAATTCACTCCATTAGAAAATGTAAACTTTAAAAGGTGAAAGGTGGTAAAATTGGCGCATGCGTGGTCGGTCAATACCTACTGTAACAGCGGAAGTTCTGGGATTTTTTTTTTTTTTTTAAACCGCGGAGTGATACCTCTCGTCCAGTAAAGACACGATCTTTGTCCGGCTGGTTTTCTCGGAGCTCCATCATCAAACAGACCGCAGACCGACCGGAGCGGGGAGTAGAGGAGTGTACAACCGTGAACATTTACACTAAAACCCTGGGAAATAATGCTTTTCTGTCCTCTTATTCTGATGGGGATTTGGACCTGAGCTACTACGATGAAATAGCGTCGAAAGGAGCGCCTAAATCACGGGGGATATTAAAGAAAAGGAGGAGAAAAGGTAATGCAAAACTTCTCTTGCAGCAAAAAAAGGAAAAAGCCCGACTTTTGGGCTCCGACTATCTCCTGGAGCAAACGCAATCAGTTGGTTGTAAGTGCTTCGTGTTTACGATTTTTTTCGACTTTAAAACAACCGAACTTTTACACATTACTTTATCGATATAATTTAAAGTGTATGTGTGAATACTTTAAATAAACGACTTTACATTAAAGTAGTCTAAATAAGTAACCGAAAACAAACGGCGAACAGATTTTTTTAATGTAAGTGTGTTGGCGCCAGTGCATAGACGGAGCCCTTTGGCTGCAGTCGTGGAAAAAAAAGTTTTCTTCACTAAATATTTTAAAAGCACAGTTTAAACAAGTAATCAAATTAACATTATCTATTTTACGACCATGTTCACTTAAGTTAGTCTTGGGGGGAGCGTATTTACTGAGTTGTTAGCAACATTAGCTAACTTTGCTGCATAGTTTACATAGCTCGCCTGTAATTATAGTAAAGCTTCAACGTGTGCTACCAAGTTAGCATAGAGTCAAAACATTTGATTTCTAACCAGTTTTATGGAACAAAGTTAGACTTTTCTAACTCAAACTTTGATTTTTGATCTTACTTTTACGTTTTAGTCACCTTTACTTAAGCTAGCTTTGCTACCTTTGGATTTAAAGCTAGTTTTTCAACGTTTGGAGGTTTCTGTTGTTGAGATGAAGGCATGTTTGGTTGAGAAGTTTTGTTCAGTGTTAACTTCGCACCAGAGGTATGAGATGTACTCAGATCTTGTACTTGAGTAAAAGTATAAGTACTTTGATCTTGTACTTTAGTAAAAGTACAAGTACCAGAGTGTAGAAATATTGTGTTACAAGGAAGTCCTGCATTGAAACTATACCCCAGTAAAAGTGCAACAGTATTAGCATCCAAATATACTTAAAGTAGTCATTGTTTGATTGGTCCATTTCAGAATAATATCTCTGATATGTTTTATAATGATTGATCATTAAAGTGTTCTCAGAGCTGGTAAAGGTGCAGCTAGTCTTAATGGCTTTGTATACTGCAGGGTAGCTGCTGGATTTACTGCAGGTGAACTAAAGTCTGATTTAAGGGTTCATTATATTTACCATCCAAACCTGTAAAGTATTTAAAGGTATTAAATAAATATAGAGGAGTAAAAGTACACAATTGTCGTACCTGAATTGTAGTGGAGAAGAAGTTCAAAGTATCTATAAAGTGAAATACTCAAGTAAAGTATCTCTAAATTGTACTACATTCAGACAATTGGAAATACTCAGGAACAAGTACCTTACATAGTCTCTTAACAAACTGATTTAACAAATGAACAGTCTTTTATTGTTCTTCAACATAACAGAGGTATGCAGTTGTAGTCTATTTATGTTCAGAACAACTAAGACATTAGTAGTGCATTCCTGTAGTGCATTTCTTCAATTTGCATCAGGAGGAATGCAAACAAAAAGCAGACGTTATCTAATCTTTCACATTTAATTTAGACTTTTGGTTTGTATTTGGGCCACAGGTTGTTCCTTTTTAATGTCAGCTCTTTAGATAGCTTTTTACTGTTAGTCTAAATATGTCAAACTCTCTTATTTTGTAGTGTTTTTAAAGTCATAATCAAGAAGCTGGAGCTATTTGACCTTAGTGTGGGCTGTGCAGCTTTGAAAAAATGATCCCTTTCTCTTAGTTTTCAGTGAAATTCAGATATGGTTTCATTATATAATCAACATGACAACATTTCTCCCATTAATTCAAGCATTTATTTGCAGATAATAATACAAACATTGTGTTCAGACGTGGAATAATGCCAACAAAACGACTTCATTTTATTTAATGAAGCATGCCATGATTGATGTGATTGTAAATCAGGTTATTTTACAAAGTATTGATTTCTATACCCCCCACCTCAAGTAAGAACATGTATTCTGTAGTAGAAAAGGAATACGAGTTGTTTTATATTCTTAGCATTCAGAATGGATTTTGGTTGTTTTGACCAGTAATTTGAGCAAACAATTGCCTGTTTTTTGGGAGAAATGTTGTCAGTAGTTTTGTGAAATGAAACTTAACAGAAACCCTTTAACCTTATTAACTCTCTTATTATTACTCTGATTAGGAAACCAAATAGTCCCCATATCAAAGGCTTTGTTTATTGTCTGTATGGATGGATATCTACACATAAGTCTAAACAGGAAGCTGGTAGTAAACAAAGTACTCCAACTGTTGGACATTATGACCCTTTTTGTTTTGGGGAATGTCTGAATTACTCGAAGGTCTGAATTACTCACTGTTGCCAATCAGTGAAGTAGTGAGGGCTGACGGTTATTACTTTATACTCAATTTAAACGATTAGTTTTTTTAGTAAAACAGATTCCAATCTCCCATTTCCTGTTCCAGCTTTATGAAATGACCTTATTTACAGAAAGACCCAGTTATAACTATTTACCTTTTTAAAGCAAATTGGAGATACTGAAAAACAAAAAGCAATGAGGTGTAAGACTGAATAAATACTGCTACCATTCCTCCTTCTTAAAGTCTTCACACATTTTGATCAGAGAGCAACTTGTTAAACTGATCCAACTAAAAAGCACGTATAAATTTGCTCTGTACATTTGACATCCTATGCTATCTTAAAAAAATGATCTAACAAACGGAGGAATTCATATTTTCCACACCGTAAGGAACGTGCTTTGGTATTCGTGTATGTATTCAGATCCTCTCTTTGCATGTTGACAAACGGTACGATATGTTTGTCAGTATATCGGATTTAAACTGAATCTGACACCTAATTATCACTGTTATGATAATTCTGCAGTAAAACAAACACTCTGTTTATCTACAATGCACAAAGAGCTTCTTTGTTGAATGAGTATGGGCAGGATATTCTGGGTTTAGCAGGATAGAAGAGTAAGTTGTTAGCTTGTTAGCTTTAGCTTTATTTTGACTATATTTCATAAAGTCAATATTCAGGAGTGGAAACAGGCTTTACTCTCCAATCACACTGTTTAATTTTATGCTACAATATATTACAACGTGTGTGTGAAGTGAACACGAGCCTTCAGTGTTATTTAAGAGTTTTTTCAGCTCAAAATTCCAGCTTTATAAGATGAAATTTCACACTGAAATAACTTTTGATTTGCTTCATATGGATTTTTAAATGTATTGTTGTTTCCTGTAAGGTTAGCAAAGGAGAGTATCTTTAAGGTCCAGCCAGTAAAACCTGTTTCTAATATTCATATGGACATCTTAACACAACACTTGTTGCTGTTTGCAGACAGGTATTCACATTTAATGCAAACACCCTGCGGGGAAGCATGTGTGTGTGTGTGTATATATAGATAGATATATCTATATATGTATATATATCTCTATATAGGGGGGAGAAATGCAGAATTTCCCATTTGAAAATCAGTATTTAATCACAATGAGTGAAAAACAATCTCTCAAATATAGATATTATTTATTACACTTACAGTACAGGAAAACAATGTTGTCATTAAGGTAAAACACACATTTCTCAACCAACAACACGTTTTTCTACAGTTTTACTTTGCAAATCTCTCAATGCATTTAGACTTGAGCAGACGATGTTGAAAAATGTGTGATTCATTGATTTGAAGACATTAATAATCCACCTCTTCTCGTTAAAGCTTCTCAAGATGTTCTGCTTTTCTTTGTCTACTGCAGATATGAAACGATTAGTTGATGACAGTTTTATTTCATATCAAAGTGAATACCTTCGAGTCTCAGCAATGAAAAGTGTCCTTTGTTTGAAACTGGGATGTACATTTTTCTAAATGTTCTGACATATTATAGACCAGTCAATATTGGAAAGAATCATTAGGCACAAATGTTTGAAGGACATCCTGTAAGTTATTACTCAGCGGTAGAATAGTACGCATTGAAATAGTTTGAGCTTTGTACCCCCAAACTCCACTACCTCTTCCTCCTCCCTTTTCCCAGGGAAAGAGCATATTGGCGGAGGGGGGGGGGGGCATTGTTAGAAATGAAAATCTAACATTATCCATATGCCAGACAGCTGTACATTCCTCAGCCAAGCCCAGGATCTCTGTTACCGAAATAACAGGCGGACTTACTGACAGCCACAGCTAGGCCACAACAAGAGAGAGAGAGAGAGAAGAGAGAGAGGGACGTATTGTTGAAGAGAAATGCAAAACAAAAATGGAGCACCAAAGCACATTAGTTTTGATCTCCTCTTTCACTGTCGTTGATGTCTTTTCTGTTTTTGTTCGCAGTCATAGTTGCATTGTTCCTGTTTAACACAGAAATGACATTTTAAATGATCAATTATCTAAACTATATTGTCAGGAAAGCTTGACTGATTTAAAGGAAACGGTGGTGCTGCACAACAGTTTCATTAGAAACGAGGAGTGCTAATATAAAAGTGTGATTTATGCATATGGTGTATACTCTAGTGGTCAAATACATTCATTAGTAAGAGTATAACTACACTGCCGGGCTGATATAGAGAGTATGCACAGCAGTACTGACATAATTATGCATTTTTTAAGTACTCTTTGGACTGCGGAGCATCAGACATGTAACGCCCAAAATAACATCTTTATCATTTTGATTTCATTTTCAAACGGTCATACTAGAGACTAACTTCAATAGATGGATCTTGAATATCTGACTTAAAAGATGAATCTGGAAAATGTTGATTATAATTGATTGCACAACATTAGATATAAACGGAGCATAAGGACTATAAACAAATACATGAACAATTAAACCTGCTTAATTTTCTGGCTCCTTTTGCTCCGAGATGTCAGGTTTTTCTCTAGTGCAGTGAGTTACACCACCACACAACAGACAACAGTAAATAATACAACCGTTTGTATTGTTATTCATTTGTAAATTGCAGTGCTTATACAGCCTTTACTATTTGATTCATGTCTCCATGCTGGATGTGCAGCAAAACACACCACAACAAGAGTATTTAGATCCCTGACATTCTCAAATTATATTCAAATTATAAAGTGTGTGTTCCCTCGTCTGCAGGGCCGGACAAAGGTTAAGAGACTTTTCTTTTCTGGCCCTTTCTCTTCATCTATCACTCTCACTGAGGACACGGACGCCATGTTATCTGATTGCGTATCATGCCGTGATTAGTGTGTGGTGTCACCTAGTCTGTAGTGTGTGTGTGTGTGTGTGTGTGTGTGTGTGTGTGGCTGCAAATCTATTTTAATACACTGACTAAGGCATCACCTCTGTACTGGGACCAGACCAGTTAATGCAGCTGGAGTCAAGCAGGTCAGTCTGTGGAAAATAATCTAAATATCAGCCAGTAAAACAGAGTTCAGATAAATGTATCACAGGTTACATTTGGCTGTGTTAGGGGGCGGGACATCCCTTTAACTCCCTCAAAAAATAAGTAACTAAAGCCACAAAACCAGGTCTGTTTTTGTTGATGTTCCTCTTGTCCTCAACTTAGTGAAGCAGGTTGAAATCGGTTCATACATTTTGGACATTTCATAGAGAAATCCTCTAGTTTTTAATTGTGTTGTTCTTCTTCCAGATCCAAACTCCAAATACAGAATGTTTTTTATCCCATCGTCTTTTCTGTTTTCCATTATTTCTGCCAACACCTCCTTCTCCACTATTGTTCTTTCTGATTCTCTTTCATCTTTTCTCTTAATGTTATTCCTCTGTTTCTGTGCAACAAGCGTGAGTGTTTTTATCAGCCGATCCTTCTCTAACTTCTACTAAAAGAAAACATATAAACTGCCGAGGAAATCAAGAACTGCAAATGCAGATCACTCTTTCTTCTCTGGGCGTTTCTAGTCTGCAGATTTGACCTATACTGATCTCTCTTTCCATCTTCTCTTCTCGTCTTTACTTTTCTCAGTTTTCTCTCCCGGAATTGTTTCTGAGCTCGGGGATCTCTTTCTATTCCTTTTCTACCTCCCCCATTTCTCTTTTTCCTCCTCCCTCCTCCACCTCTCCCTCTCTTGGAGTGTGTTTCCAGTCTCAGAGGCCGAGGATCAGATTACTCCAGGAGTCTCGGAGGCTCTCTGGCGAGGTGGCAGTGGAGGAGGGAGGGAGGGAGGATGTAGGGAGGAGGTAGAGAAGGAGATCAGGTTTCACATCTCCAGCTCTCCCCTCTGTCTGCCTCCCTCCTCCTCCCCCTGGCAGGCTGGAGACAGAGTGGCTGAGCCGGGGAGGAAAACATGCAATCCACCCTCTTCTTCCTCCTCCTCCCCCTCCTCCTCCTCCTCCTCCTCCTCCATACGTCCAGCCTCTTTGCTGCAGCAGATAAATAAAGGCAGTAAATGGGGAGCCGAGCACACAGAGGGACGATTCTTCACCTCCTCCCCCCCTTACATCCCTGCAGAGATATTTTATATCCTGCACCGTGTGTTTTCATTCTCCTGGATGTGTGGCAAAGGTGAAACTGCTTCAGGGAGACTTGAGGTTCCTAAGGAGCCAAAATCAAAACTCAGAAATCAGAAAAATGTGCGTCTGGAAGGAAAATCAGTAGTTAGAGGACACTTTTGGTTTCAACAGCAGCTGTAGTAATCTGGGTTGATTTGTTTTGTACCTATGGTTAAGTCTATGTACTCTCGTCTTGGCAAAAGCTGTGGAAGAAATTTCTTGTCCGCAGCTAACAGTTGTTCTTAATACCGATTTATCTGCAGATTATTTGGTGTATAAAAGGTTTAACGCTGTGAAAGTGGAAAAACAGTTGTATATATTATATATTGCAGAGAGCATATTAGATAAACATTTGCTATTAATTTATCATAAAATAATTAGATTTTTGTGGAGTTTTTCCCTCGTATAAAAACACTGACTCATTGTAAACAAGCTGGCAGTTAAAGGGTAATATTTCGAAGGCATGGTTAAAATATTGAACTCTCAAAATGGAGAATATAAATATATTTCATGGCAGTTTTTTTACGACATTGTTGTCCTCCTCTGGTCTGTCTCCAGTTGAAGGTTGCGGCCTCTAGTTGTCCTTTTTACTGGTATTGATCTCCGCTTTAAATACACCCAGCCCATCTCTGTGAATAATTCAGATCCATCCCACCACAGAGGAAACATTCTCCTTGTTGTTATGGAGGACGTTAGGACTAGGGCTGTGACTTTTTGAAAAAATCACAATCGATTTTTTTAGGCTTGAATTTTCATTGACTCGATTTGTAGAATGGATTATCCACGTCTACGTTTCAATTGTCAAAATAAAGGCCAACACACTGCCATTAGGACTAACGTAAAGAGGGCGCAAGAGACGTACAGGTCAGCATTTGTGATTATTTATTGCGTGAGTTCGTGTATAACAAACAGGAGCATTCTCGAAACACAATAAGCAGTATGGACCGCCACAACACCAATGAGGAAAACCATTACTGCAGGCTTCTGGCTGTTTACCAATAAATATGGAACAAACTTCGCATACGCAGGCGATTGTTAAATAGTTTGAAAATAAACCTTAAAATTCACTTGAGGACGAGCTAACATAAAAATAGGTTGAAAATATTTCACTTAGCCGACACGCAGGATCGCTACATTCCCCACAACAGACAGGTGGACCAGAACCTACTGAGTCTGCATATGCCCCCTCATAGTTGCAGTGCCGCTGTGAAATGGGAACTCACGATCTCACAGTTTGCATACCACTTTGTCCTTCTCCAAAGTTTTGCCTTCTGCCCAAAGTCCGAAGTGCTTCCATATCGAACTCCTCATGTGATTAGGGGTTATCACTCGTCTCTCATGTCGCGCAGGTTGATCGCCGTTGCCCTCCATTTTTTGGCAAAACACTAAGCGGCAGCCGGTTGACACTCAGGCTGTTTCCGGTGCGGAAAACTGGTGGGAATTTACTTTTTAGCCGTCGCAATGCCTACTGCACTTTCGGAGTTCTTTTCTGCTTGTTTGTGAGTTATGTTAATAATAATCATAAAGAAATAAAATGTTTTTTATTTGTTTGATTCGTTAAAAAATAAGTTGTTTGGTAAAAATCGATTCCCTCTTCGTTTTCCAAGCGTGTGTTGGTCGGTCCAATCGATTGTACAATCGATTCTCGAACGTAAAGTGACAGCCCTAGTTAGGACTGCTTCTCTCTGCACAAGCTGTGAAAATGAGATTATTTGTGGCCATGTGTGAGTCCGTGTGGTCATGTGTGAGTCCGTGTGGTCATGTGATGACAGTGTACAGGACGCCAGGGTTGAGTCTTAAAGCTTCTTGAAAGTACAGCAAAAAAACCACAACAAGGCTTTCTATTCCTCTACAACGTTATGGATAATTGTTCTTTGATATTATGAAGGTCTTGTTGTGTCTATTTTTGGTAAAACGCAGGATGTGCTTTTGTTTCTCTCCGGGAATCATTTCCTTTTTCCTACTTTTAAAGAATATAAATCTGGTACAAAACCTCCAAGAGACATGATTTCTCTTTAGTGATAGTACATCTATCTATTGTAGTTTCTTAACGAGGTAACTTGGTATATTTGATATTGTTTAATAGATCTACAGATGTCAAGTTTAAGGCGTTAAGGATTGTTTGTTAATTAATCCTTTAGGCAAACAACCGAATGTAATTTGACATTATATTTGATAAGTTATCGCCTCGTAGTGAACAGTTATTTAAGTGACTCATCTGAAAATGAATAAATATTTGGTAGTAGGTTTAAATGTTTACCTTAAATAAATAAAATGCATGTATAGTAATAGCATTGCGGTTCTAGTAATGCCATTTCATTGATCTTTCCCCGTGGAAAAGGTTCTCTAACTTTAAGCATGACTATAAATGAACCAGCTTCTTCCCTGTCGCGAGGCGTTCCTTCTTCATTCTTGAGGATTTGCTTTCCTTTTCTTGGTAATCCTGCAGCCTGATAGGTGCAGTGATCCCTCTGAAGTGACGTTGGCCCCTGACCTCCGATCCCTGACTCCTGACCCCCCTGTCAGCTTACCACTTTACAGAGCCGTGTCCCCCCTCAGCAGGATTAGACCGTCTGACCGACTTTACAGGGTCCTTCCTTAATCAAACGAGCAAATACTGTCTGATGTATACAGAGAAAATGTCTCAATTCCTCTGAGTGTTGAGGATCTCAGTCTGCTCACAGGGATAAACCACAAGTGTGTTTTTACTCGGAGTTGAGGAATTTTGATTGTTTCCATTATTGATTAATCTGCCTTTTCTTTCTGTGATTCATTGTTTTAGTCTGTGAAACAACCTACACCTTTTCAAAGCTCATTACCCTTTTTAAGTCACAGTCACTCAGTTAAATGTGAGTCCATAAATATCTTGTTTCGTACAACCACAAACTCAGAAAATACCTCAAAATATGAACCTCACAATAGGCAGAACCAGAGTACTTCCCTATATGAGTATTATTTTGCTGGGTAGGTGTTTGATTTTCAATAATAAGGATTGTAATCCTCCTACCCTCCTATACCGTTATTGCAAAATCAGCCAAATAATCTCCATTCTTGTTCCAACATGCAGCTCTAAGTCAGAGAATTATGCAACTGTTTCCACAATGTTTTGCTTGATTGAAACTATTAATAGATAATCAAAATAGTTGGTTGAGAGGAGCTTAAGGTTGCTATGTTTACCAAGAAAAAGTATGGTGTCTTGATTGTGTTTTGAAGCTACACAGTTTCTGTTTGTTTACAGCCACCACAAAAAGCTGCAGGAGGATGTTTTCCAGGCCAAACTGTTTTATATTCTTGTCCGTCCTGCATGCAGCCATATCCTCACTGAGTTTTCCCACTCTGGCTGGGATCCTATGAAAGCACCCCTCCTCTCCCTCCTCTTCCTCCTCCTCCTCCTCCTCCTCCTCCTCCTCCTCGTTTCTGGTCTTTAATTTCAATTAGCTCTGGCTGCTGGTTGACTTTGATGGCATTAGTCTCTGCTGCCAGCCTCCACACTCGTCCCTCTGCTCTCCTCTTCCTCTGTTGCTTTTGGGAAAGCCGGCAGCTTTAACTGCAGCGATCAGAAACCGAACGCTCTGCTTCCAGTTCCTGCTCGCAGTGCAACCCAAAACACACACACACACACACACACACACACACACACACACACACTCTGCAGACTGTTGAATGTCCTGCAGTGGATCTTCATGGGGAAATATAGGTGGGCCTTGCAGCAGATTGGTTGACGGGATGCAGAACATCTTCGTTCCTGGCATCTAGAGGCTGATGTTACTAAATCAGCGACACAGAAGAGGAAACTAACGGGTGTTTTGGCCTTTAGACATCATGGTTAGACCCAGGGCCGGGTGATTTAAAGCCAAAAAGGTTATTGCAATGACAATTCTCATATTGGTCTATTAAGGCTGCAGCTAGCGATTATTTTAAGTGTTGATTATTCTGATGGCTACTTTCTAGATGGATTATTTGGTTTATTATACACTATAATACGTAAGAACACACTATACTATCCCAAACTACAATATCCCAAACTGCTACAACCAAAATATACTAATAGGATAAGCATACTTTAGATGTATTTTGTCTGATTCCTTTGTCAAAATCCAAGGTTAGGTCTGAAAAATATCTGTTGTTGTTCAACTCAAAGTTTGAAACCTGGAATACGGTAATGATAATGACGTATATTATTAATGCTCTAATCGCAATCCTGGCTGAATAGATAGGTTTAGATTTACGTTTAAAGACACTTCTATACACACAAGTCCTAAGTCCTTGATTATCATGTTCAAAACCCAACTTTATTCAGGTTACAGTTAAGTCATCAATCACGTCTGCAGCAACAGCAGGAAGATATTTTTCCACTGCTGAATAACTTGGGTTGAGCTAAAATTGCAGGAAATAGGTCTTGGTTTGTTCTCAGCTGTCAATGTCGGCTTGTGTTTGTGTGTTTATGTACCATCCCAGCCCACATACCTCCGTCTGCCTCCACTCTCTACGCAACGAGGAC
Source organism: Eleginops maclovinus (assembly GCF_036324505.1). NCBI lineage: Eukaryota > Metazoa > Chordata > Actinopteri > Perciformes > Eleginopidae > Eleginops > Eleginops maclovinus. Next base: position 20,621,638 of record NC_086370.1, read on the forward strand.
TGGTTTCACAGCTTTCCTGTCAGACTGTGGCTTCACACCTTCACCTGACACGTCCCTCCAACGCTTTCAGGAATTTACTCTTAACCCCGAGCAGTTTACGCTTCAAAACAGACGTGTAGCTCTGGTTACTTTACTGCTAAAATGATCAGGTTTCTCAAAGACAGAAAAGTGGGTAACCAAACTCTGAGGTTGGTTTTGTACCTTTGACACTACATTCAAATGTATTTCATAGTACATGATGAAGATCTCAGCCAATTAATAAAGTCTAGGGTTCATGCAATGTCCTAAAAGTTTGGAGAATGCTTTAATTGACTCATTGGTTTGTACCTGCACCATACACATGACAATACAGTTAAATAAGAAAAGTACTTGAATTGAATCTGAAAGCTGCACCATCCCTGAATATCAAACCGCCTTTGCAAGCTAGAGAATGTATGGAAAATATATTTGATTAATGACCTTTTCCTGCTCAAATTTAACCGTTTTTTGTGTGAAATACAAGGTCAGGGGTGTTTGTTTTAGGCCCCCTTGTGCTACAAAGTGCCTTCAGTTGGTTTACCTAATTAGATCATGTTTAATTAGAGTGATATCGTCTTTTTGACAGCTATTAAAGCCATCACATTGTTATCTTTGTGTGGAATATAAGGCGATCAAATGAAAGTGTGTCTGATAAGGCGAAACCAATTTGGACTGAATATGCGGTCAGTGTGTAGCTTCCTGTTTCTTCTGATGTTTTAAGTGTAAACAGCCTGCAGTGTTGGTGCTGCAGCTTTCAATGAGGCTGGACCTTTACTGCACAAACACTTATAATCATCCGACTGATGACAGGCAGGTTTTCATTCAGTTATTTTGAAGAGATTCAACACTAGAAACACTGAGTGGTTCTGCAAAAAAAAAGCGCCCATTGATAATGTGTTTTTCTCTGCAAATGTAATAGGGTTTCTTTCCAAATATTCCCGGGTTGCGTGTTGCATCGAGTACTGAAAAGAAACCGGTATGAAAGTACAGAAGAAGGGCAGTAACGCAAAAGAGAAGTTCAACAACCCAGTTCAGTGCAGTAAAGACACACAGGATTTGTTCTGTAGTTGTTCTAAGCATTGCAGTGCCTCCTAAGTTTTTATGGCCAATTGTTTATTTACATGTGAGATGTGCACTCAATCTGTAAAAAACACTAGATCACAAGTGCCAACATGTGTGCCAACAGAGCTGCTGTTTGTATATCCAGGTTTTCTTTTTCAACCAAAACATTTTCCTCCATCTTTTGAAGAAACCCTTTTTTATTTCTGCTGTTTCTGCACTCAGCTGTTATAATTCATGGTTCTAATAAAGTATTTGGATGCAGAGCAGAGCTGTTTCACTTTAGTTCACCCTCGTGTGTGGGAGCTCTGTTTTTCCCTCCGCCTGTCTCTTTTTCTTGGCACCGCCTCTCCATCCATAAACGATGTTTGGTGTGTGTGTGTGCGGGTGTGTGTGTTGGACAGAGAAGGCAGCAGCTGTTTTCTTTTTTTCAGCAGACCTTGTGACCGCTCTCAGCCCCCGTCTTCGGACATCTATTTTCTCTTCGTCTGTTCTATAATAACTCAGTGGCTGAATATCTACAGCCTTTTCCTCCCAGAACACACACACACACACTGAAGCTGCTGGTCATCTTAGGCTCTGTCTTTCATTACACTTTTAAGCTTTTATTGTGAAGCTGGGGAAGAGCTGTTGTTACCTTTAACCTCGAGAGCAATGTTGTCCTTTCCGACGGATTATATTCATCATTCTGCAAAGTGGGTTATCCCTTTCTGCTGCAGATGTGGATGTTTGTATTTTTTTGTATTCTCCACCTTCTTGAGTATTTTTCATTGCAACTAACAATTCAGCCTTTGGTAGTGCCATAGTAGTAACAATAAAGATAAAGTCCCACAGTTTATAAGTGGTCTACAGTTGACCCAGTGGTGGAAGACGTTTTTTCCACCTTTTGAAAGTCGTGCATTTCAACATTTAAGAAAAACTATAAGCATCACAATCCACTTACCTAAAGTCTAATTATGCAGAAAAACTAATGTAATCTTTAGAACCCGGACATATATTTCAGACACATGCAACTGTGAACATACAAATATGTACATAGCAACAAGCTAAAGGTTACAGACAGATAGAGGACAGTATATTTCAAATCTGAGGTCAGGAGTTTTATTTTGTTAGTTTGCAAAAAAACTTCCCGTTCAGTATCTGTTCACAGATTCTCTCTGGGTGTGAATATTAACTCACTCTCCTGATGTCGGCCTTCTTGACTAAATAAAGTCTCCTTTAAGGAGCTCCGGGCTGTCAAATAAAGAGGCTTCTGTGTTGGAGAGGAGGGAGGAGGAGGCTCAGACTGTCAGCCTCACTGCTCCACTTATCTCTTTACAAACAGCAGCCAGACACAAACACACTGACATCAGCACTGATCTAATGACGGAGCAGGACCAGCAGTCCTGGAGGAGGGTCTGCTGGGCTTTGAGGGCTGCAAAAAGACTTTGTGTGTCCTTGAAGGCTTTTAGGAATCATGCACACGTTTTTATCAGTCCTTGGAGGAGGCTTTGCGGTCATAAAGTTGCTTCTGTTAGTCTTTAGAGGCAGTCAGTCAGTCAGCTTGTTCCAGATGAGCCATGTCTGTGCATAAAGGATTACGCTGAGTCTGAAAAGGGAAGTGAAACTAGTGCAATGCGGGAGTATTTCATAACAAACAGAACATTTTAAAAATAATCTTTAACCTTAATGATCGTTTCCCACTTGTAACAAATGAACAGAACATTATTCATTTTGCAGCTGGTTGCACCGTCAGGGGTGAATCCAGCTTAAGTCTCATGTTACGCAATAAAAGTTTCATCTGTTAAATAACAAATCTTTTGTGGTCAATAATAATCATTATAATAACAATAATAATAAAAGGTGTTTGAAAAGAGCAATAAAAAATGCTTTAAATGGCAGATGATAAGGTGTGTCACACCCCATATATGTAAGCCACGCCTTCTTTTGCAGACTAGTGTGACGAGTATTTGTACGTTTGTGCGAAGTTCATCAATGTTCAACAATGATTCATAAATATAATAATTTATTAACGTCTGTTTTTGGTTTTTGTTTCCGAACAGGTCGGTGGTTGTGATGTTGTTCCGGCTTCCTCTGCTTAAAGACTGCATTTCCCATGGAGCAGTGCACCGACACGCACACTGTTGTACCATGGAGCCACCAGTCAGGTATGAAAACACACTCAGATTTAATGTTGAAGGTTTTCGTGTCTTTCTTCAACTCCTTTACGCACACAAACATACTTTATGGTTTGTGGCATCAGCCATTACGATCATTTTTTTTTACTTAACCCCACCCTCGTCTACTTCTGCTCTTTGAGTAGATTAACCTTCGACCCCCAGTGTTGAAGGTGGAGCCGGCCAATCAGAAGGCTTCCTGGCGTTCAATCACAGGCTATGATTGGATAATTTGAGCTGTCATCTGGTTTGATTAATAACCACAGAGCAGGAAGAGCGGTGATTACACAGAGCCCCGTGTGTGTGTGTGTGTGTGTGTGTGTGTGTGTGTGTGTGTGTGTGTGTGTGTGTGTGTGTGTGTGTGTGTGTGTGTGTGTGTGTGTGTGTGTGTGTGTGTGTGTGTGTGTGTGTGTGTGTGTGTGTGTGTGTGTGTGTGTGTGTGTGTGTGTGTGTGTGTGTGTGTGTGTGTGTGTGTGTGTGTGTGTGTGTGTGTGTGTGTGTGTGTGTGTGTGTGTGTGTGTGTGTGTGTGTGTGTGTGTGTGTGTGTGTGTGTGAGGTCATGAGGTCATGTCTGTTTCTGGTGTGCCTGTCCTGGAAATTCTTGAAATGTTATCAGCGCATTGAGTTTTATAACTGACTGACAAATTGCTGATATTTTGATGATTACTTTTTATCATCAATATATTTTAAACGATTCGTCCACTGATTAGTTTATGGTTAGAAAAATAAGTACTTTAATCTTGAATTATCTCACAAAAATGCCCTAAGAAATCTAAAAATGCCCCTCAAAACCCTGATTAAGCAACAAACTTCAGGCATCCCCCTTAGGCAAGCATACTGATAGTGGCCTATTAAAGGAAAATACCAGAGAGTACGTGCAGCCAATCTGTAGACAACGTCCTTTAAGTCCTGTAAGACATTGAGCTATGTTACAGATGAAAGGTGGACTGAACTACGTAAGGCGCATCACTGCTGCAGAGTTTTCTAGAAGTATGCGAGTGTGTTTTCAGGATGAGGTGACTCAAGTTCGTTGACAGACCTTTTAACAGAGCCGGCCAGTCTGCAGCACAAAATCACTCCCATATGTCTCTCTATTTCTCTCTCTCTTCCCCCCCTCCCCCCCAAACACACACACACACACACAAGCCCCTCAGACACACTGCATACTGGCAGGACTCGACTACTTTCAGTTTTTAAGTATAGATCCTTTCAGGCAAGAGTACGCACAGAAAATGTGGATTAAAGCTACAAAATAACCTGTGCTGCAAAAAAATTCACACACACACACACACACTGGACCACCTATATGTCTCTGTGGCCTGGCTGCAGTTTCCAAGACGGCATGGTGGATGAAACCATCCAACCTCACTTCACGGAGTCCGGTCTGAGTCCAGACCTCCCACACACACTCTCAGACACACACACACAGGGGGCAAAACTCTGTCTGCTATGTTTTACGTCTTTGGGGAAAGTTGTCAATGCTCCAGTTTCCACTCCTTCATACTGGGATCAGCCCAGTGCACCAGCGAGGCAGAAAATCCTCCAAGAACCTCACAGAAGAACAAAAAATGACTGACAGGAGACAAGGGGCGAAGAAGGCGGGGCTTAACAGTGAACTTCCTGTCTCTCTGAGAAACAGGTGGCAGTTCTCACAGTCGCTATCAGAGCTAGGACTTCCTGTAACGAGTGTTGGGGTGTATTTTCCATTACCTGGTTCCCACAATTCAGCAACAGTTTAAAAAGGAAGGGAGGAAGAGGGGGTGGCTGGTGTTGATAAGCTGACAGTGAACTTAAAGGGAGAAGATGGAAAACACAGGGCTCTGACTATTACTCAGACCACATCCACCCTAATAGGTTTTGGTTGGTGTTCTTACAATTGGTCCACAGCTAGGAGATTGTCAGAGCTGTGACTTCTCTCAGCGTCTTTGTTTTCCGTTACCTGGTTTCCATAAATACAGCAACAGTATGAGTGGGGAAAGAGGGACGAGTAGAGGAGGAGGGGGCTGGCATTAATAAGCTGAAAGTTACTTCAACTTAAAAAAAGACGTTTCAAAACACAAAGCTGAAAAATGACACATTTAGTTTTTTACAAGACGACCAACTTTGTTACCAGACCTTGCTGTAGGCCCTTTGACCAGATCATCAACACTGTGTGACATATTTAGCCAAGTTATATTTTCTTCCCTTAATTATACTCATAGAATCGCCTATAGTACTGAGAACAGGAACACCGAGTCCCCAGCAGGAGCACGAGCTGACTGGTTTAACTGGGAGTGTCTGCTCAGCCTGATTTATGATCCTAATTTCTTTTTTCATGGTCTTGAGTGTGTTTGTTTTATGGCTCAGTTGTGCCAATGATGGATAGACCTGTTTGTATGGAAAATGAAGTGATTAAAATCCCCTTCAGGGAACAGTAGTACGTAATATTTTATTACTTGATGACCTTGTGGCTGAACCTTTGATTATCCGCAGGGGGCCGAGAAACCCTGATCACGTTTTCTTCATTAGAATTTATTAGGGCTGTGCTCAATAGTTAGATGCCTCATTCATTAGGCGACACTTATATTATTCTCACAATTGGATTCCAGTGGTGGCTTTTTCAGGCTTGTGTCCAATATTTCCCAATATCTCAAAGTCCAAAAGTCCTCATTTATTTATTTATTTATTAATCCCCACAGAAGGTTTTAAGTTCACCGAATATCGTCATGTTCCGTTTGTGAATGGTACACCATGATATCATTTCCAGTATTTGATAATGTGGTGTTCCACAGGGACAACTACTACTACCATAATTTATGTGAAAGATATTAAATCTGAGGTTTATTGTGAGCTTTTTGGGTGCAAAAGGCAGAAATGTACTATTAATCTATAGATGGTTTTCCTGATATTTCATAAAATATGAAAACGTATTGTCCATCACATGTGGGAGGGTCCCAAAGTAGATAAATGAATGATTATTGAGCGTAGTATCATCATTACTAAAAGAAAAGTATTTATATTTACGTTCAAATAGCAATTTCTAACTGTGCTGTGGTACTTCTTTGCATCTTTATTATCTTTACATTGCACGCATGTACCTGCTTCTGAAAGTTACAATATCCTGAGTTTCTCTCCGCTAATCAATCGTCTTAAATATAATAGGCATACAGAATATACATTCATATTAAGAAATGTAATTGTTGACGAGAAGCAAAGATCCTTTGCCATTTTGAAGATCTATTCTTCTCCAAAGTTACTTAAAGTTAGAGGAAGACAGTCAGGGTTGTGATTCTTCTGTTCAATACTCATTCTTGTAATGTTGTATTCAAGAAGAATTTGTGGGATTAGTAAAAGATGTTGATGAAGATGCAGGGAGGAAGAGGCCCGCAGCTGCGCTCACCGTGGCCCGGGGTATTCTGGGTATTCTTATGCTAATCCATCGCCGGGGATGAGGCGCAGAGCAGCCAAGCAAACAATGGCCGTGGAGCCAGAAAGTCTGGCCTGCAGTCTCCCAGGCCCTGAAAGGCATGTCGGGCAGGGAGGCTGCTGCAGCACCCAGAGGCCCGCCTGCAAGGAGGGGCCCCTGGAGGGGACGGGGAACGGGGCCAAGGTGGAGGGAGAGAAGGGAGGAGGAGGGAGAGAAAAGGGAAGGGGCAGCTAGCAAATGGAAATGGAGACTGGGGGAAGAAAGGGGGAGGGAAAGGACAGAAATGTAAAGGAAAGGTGATTTAAGATTCTGGAAAGGAATCTGACAGGATGGAGAAACATAAATGGTGCTGGAATGGTGGTGTGGTGGGGAGATTTTAACACTTTGTTCAATGATATAAACACATTTCAGTAAAGATGCCACTGGTGAATTTAAACTAGGCAGTGTTTGATTAAGGCGACTAAACGTCATCACACTGAACATTAGCTGCCGTTAGCTTAGCGGTGGTGAAGTCATGTGACCGTGCTTGTATTTATTCTCATTTTTATGTCAAAATTCAAACCTAGAGGGACTTTATGACTAGGCTTGAAACATTCTATATAAATGGAATTAATAACTAGCTGCTTTGGTCTGAGTCTAGTTTTATCCTCATCGACCAAAAGCTATAGCGTAGTTGATGGCAATGGCATCATTCATACTTTAGAAGAATATGCGGCATTAACAGGTGTGGATTTCTTTTGGCAAATTTAAATGTTGAATGACTTATATCCTGGAAACCCATGAGCACATCTCTGGGAGGGCTGCCCATATTTCCTAAAAACTGACATTTTTAATACCGCTTACCGAAGCATTCATCAGCATTCCTCCCACGCTTGATGCTTTCTGCAATGAAATTCCCAGAAAGCATCAGTAATGTGGATAGTGCTGCTCGAGTAAAAACCGTTAAAAATAAATATATTCTACACCAGCTCCTCCTTTAGTTGTAGTTCTAAGAGATATTTACATTGTGTGCCATTAAGTGGACTCATAAGAAGCAGGGGGGTGAAACTAATGCATGAAAACAAACGTTTCTCTCTCCCTCATTACTGAATTTATTTGTAGAGCTCAGGAGCTGCCGGCCCTCCAATCAAGTCTCTGTGGTTTATTTAGTTTGCCGCCATTCTCCCAGAGCAGGAAGTGGAGACGCATTAAGGATTGATTATTGATGTCTGGCTCCTCGTGCTGTAGAAGTTGGGGAGGGGGGGTTATTAAGGGATGGATTATTAATACCTCGAGTGTCATTTTCTAGCATTTTAACAGCGCTTAGAGGAGCTTAGTGAAGTAAAGTTAGTAAATCACATGCTTACTCAAGGCGCTGAAGCACTTTGTAAAACAAGCTGTCCAACATTTTGATATCCTAAAATCTTTTTCACAACAAACACGCAGCGTTTCCAAAAGTTAGTTTTGTGTGCCTTGGTTTGTGTACCTACAGCATTTTAATTACATCTTGTTCCAAAGAAAGCTTTGATAAATGACTGCTAAATCAATTATCAGTACAGGTGATTCTTTTTGTGTCTGTTAGCTAATTGATGAAACCTTTAAGCTCCACATAAAAGTTAATTCCTTATGTTTATAGATAATAGAATGAGCAACAAGTCTCTGCAGGAGAATATCATTTCACATCATAGTCTTTATTGCCCGCTCCCTCTGCAGACAAATCAAAAGTTATTATACCCGGTAGCTTTTTTTTGTTTGTTTTTAAAGAGCTCTCTTTATTCTACAACTCTTAACCCTCCGCTTGGGTTTCCATCCCTCCGAATTTCCCAGCATCCCCGGAGTGGTGTGACCTCAAATTCCTTCCCCTGAGGGGGGCCGGTTTATGGCTCAGTGGTTCCCTATAAGGGTGGGTTTATTCTGCACAGGTGGGGACGCGGACAATACGTCCTTTCATTCCCCGTCCTCCAAGATTTTTATGTCCCGACGTCCAGGTAGCCTGAGCAGCTACGCTACGCTAACCGCCTGTTAGCTGAGGGACACACTAGTGTGCAGGGAAAGTGTCTCTGCAGGCAAAGGACACGTGTTCGAATCCCAAAGTAAGCACATAATACATCTACGAGGAAAGTATAGGGCTGCTGTATTATGTCACAAGACCATACTCGTTCTAAAATCTATGTATTATTTTGCGAGTAAGGGTCTGAATACCCCGACATTTCACATTCAACATGTTGCATCATTTTCAATTTGTCCATACAATTGGATGTATGAATTTATCAAATGTTGATCCTGCATTTGATATCTGAAGCGGTCTGCAGAAACAAGACACTGGTGCATTAAAAACAATCTGCTAGTTTCAGCTGCCTGAGGGGAGAATGAGTTTGTTGTTTGACGGAGAAGCAGACCGAAGGATTTGGAGACAAGTTTGAACATGAGGAGGAGGAGGAGGAGGGGGAGGAGGGGGAGTGAAAGTTACCTGACACCCAGAGGCTTTTTTTTTTAGGGTTCGGAGAAACCTGCATTTTATCTCTTTTCTCTGCGAGTTGACAGATGTAATAGGTGTGTGTGTGTGTGTGTGTGTGTGTGTGTGTGTGTGTGTGTGTGTGTGTGTGTGTGTGTGTGTGTGTGTGTGTGTGTGTGTGTGTGTGTGTGTGTGTGTGTGTGTGTGTGTGTGTGTGTGTGTGTGTGTGTGTGTGTGTGTGTGTGTGTGTGTGTGTGTGTGTGTGTGTGTGTGTGTGTGTGTGTGTGTGTGTGTGTGTGTGTGTGTGTGTGTGTGTGTGTGTCAGGCGTCTTGCCTTGTGTTTTCAAAGGGAAATGGATGTGTTGGGTGATTTAGGAAGGGTGTGCTTCCTGTCTTGGGGGCTCACAACAGACGGTCCTTCCTGAACCTGCCTCGTCTTGCCCTCCCTCGGTCTGTCTGTGTGTGTGTTATCCCACCATCCTGCTGTTGTTGTCGGTCTCTAAATGGAGCAAAGAACTGCAAACAAACTCCAAGTTTTGTTGTGGCAGCGAGGTGAAGATATTTCCACTTTTCTGTTATCGACACACAGATCATGCACTCCCTCTCTCATATAAAAATACACACACACACACACACACACACACACACACACCTTAAGTACAATCCTTATCTTAACTAATTTGTATGAAAATCTTGCGTTTGTGTTTCGGTTTTTGTCTGTTATGAAACCCAAAACGCCAACCTGCTCTCCCGCTGGTTTTAACACAGATCTTTTGTTTATATTTAATGCACTAGTCCGAAGTCTTCCAGATTGTAACTTGTAGCATTCCTTTCAAATTAGTAAGGACCAAAATGTCCTCACATGGATTTTAGCTGGTAATTGGTCCTCACAAAGATGGCAAAACAAGCTCACACACCCACTATTCCACACACTCGCATCCCAATACACTCCCCCTTATTCACTCAATAATACACACATGCACACTTACTCATGTACCGTGACTGTGTACAGTGTATGTGTGTGTGAGACTTTGTTCTCGGCCTCTTCAGCCAGAGATGTGTGAAAAGTGGGTCACAGGTCGGACCTCTTTGTCCCCTCCGGGCAAATGAAAAGTGACGGACACCAGCCACGCATCACCACTAATTCCCCCCTCCACACACACACACACACACACCATCCCTCTTGGCGCCCACTAATTGCGACATGCCGTTATCAGCACTGCGCAGGGCCAGCGCCGGCAATTTCCAGAACATCCCAGGACAAATAATTTGGTAGTTAGTCGGACCGTCGGAGGCCAGTGCAGGCCCGACAGGTCATGGCACACTAGAGAAAAGAGGGTGGGGTCCAAACCAATGATGTGTTGGTTTGTATTTCAGCAAAAGGTTTGAAACTTGAGGATGCATTTCTGGAGGATCCAAGGACCAAAAGTTCCCCCTTCATACTAAAAGAAATAAACAGTGCAAGAACTAAACTAAGAAATAACAACGTGATAAGAAGACTACCAGGTCCTTAATCCTCTCCAACGCAATGGCAGACTCAGAAGTAACCTTTTAAACTCAACTGAACACTACAGTGTCGGGAGGAAAAGAAGTGATCTATACGGTTTATTGATATAAACACTGAATGCTGGTTTACTTTCTTTAATGTGTGCACTTACCTTACCCCTTCTTCTTCAGGGTTTTGGACCCAAAGAGCCAGTGAGACAGAAGAAGACCTGATATTGTGATATCTCCCATCATCCCTCCTTCTCTCTCAACTCCTGCTGAGGACTAAAGACTTTTATCAGGAGTTATCAGATCTCAGAACGCTCCAGACTTCAGATTTCGGCTCGCTCTGGGCCCGGTTCAGGTCCAGCTTCAGTCTCAGGTTCTGCTGCAGGATGGCAAGTCCATCGCTATGTTTGGCTGTCATGGCTGCCGCTCTCCTGCTGACCCTCAGAGCAGACGGTAAGATATTTAAAATCATTTCACTGCAAAAACGTTGCCAGAAACATACATTTCTCACTTCATATATTATATTTAGGGAAGTACGGCTAACATCAGCTGAATATTAAACATTGGCTCCAGGAATACTATACTGGACTACACGTATAATATATTAACTATCCTAATCTAACATTGCTTTATATAATACAAGCATCTGTTAGCTACTAGTTTTAACCAAGCAGATTTCTAAAATATGATTTAATATAATGTTTTTTCAGGAAATCTTTAACCTTGTAGGTAAAAGGATGCTTAAACTTTGGTTGAAATATCATGGAAATGAATTCCTAATTGTATAATATTTTCGTCTTACCAAAGATCTGATCAACTTGTAATCTATCATTTATCTTGAGGCAGCATCTTTCTGTTTAAAAAGTGACTGAGTTCCATTTGAATATTTAAAAAGTCCCTTAAAACAACAAAAAAGTTATTATCTAGAAATTCATTTTTAACAGTTAAAGGGTTTTTTCAAAGCCACGTTAAATAACTACATTACACTCTTCTTAAACATTAAAAAGTCACAAGAAGAAACCGTAATGCTTTGGCATTATGACTCAAATTTGATTCAAGAAGCTGTTTTTTTACGTTGTATAAAACGGAACTGAAAAATTCCTCACTTGTTGACTGTAGCTAAGAAAAGGTCAAATCAGACTGCAGAGTTTGTCGGGACATTAAACGTCATTTAAATCATAAAGTGGTTCTAACTTGTGAGGGTTTCCCTCCAGAACAGAACGTGTAAGTATCATAAACGCTTGTTTGTAATCCGCTGAGTAACTCATTAACCCTGCAGCTTGTTTTCAGTGAGATAAGCAGCACTTTAACATGAAAAGTCATTATGTTCCTGCTCTGTAATCACCTCCCCTCCTCCCTGTGCACACAGATCTGTATCACAGCCCTTTTGTTAAAGCTGCGATTACGCGTCTATTGGCTGATAAAAGAGAGACTTTAACATGAACCTTTGGTAACAAAAGAGAGGAGAAATACAAGCAGAAACATTTCCACTCCTCAATTTAGTTTCTGCAAGAACCTTTATTATGACTGAGGCATTTTCACATATCATGAGCTTGGGAAGTGTGTTACCTTTTTACAGGCCGAGTCACTGTTTTCTAAATGCTGCTTTTGTTTAGGTCTTGGCATCATCATGCTCTTGTAGTCCATATTAAGAAACATATTACAATCAAAAAAATGACGTGCATATAATAAGTACAGAAACTACCGTGATCAATGAACTGCTTGGTTTATTTATCACTCCTCTTATTGAATTAGAGGAGGAGATATGTACTTTGGTGTTGTATCATTGTTAACATCTTCTCTTGGCTGTTATTTGGACCAAACCTGCAAATGTAAGATTCCAGGAAATTTTTCCACAGCAATTTACAGATTAAACAATGATTTGCAGATTAATAATAGCATAAACGGTTCCAGCAGCACTGTACGCGTACCGCCTGTATCATTTACAAAGAACATGTATCAAATTCAACAAGAAAACAAACAGCTTCTTCGTTCACTTTAAGCGCTTCTCCTTGTAAGGACTAAATATTTTGCGTGTTTATAGGTTGTCAAGCTCCATTTGTGGGTGTGAAAAATGCCATTTTATGAAGAGAAAGGGAGGCAAACAGGGAATGAGTCTTTACAGCACAGTGTGCATGAGCTATATGTCACAAAAAGTGCAGCTGTGAACATGAGAAATGTCTGCTTATGACCTACAAACACACACAGAGCAGGCTGATAAGAGCAGGGCGTTGCTGACTGTGATTGATTCGGACTAATACACACACACACACACACACACACACGCTCAATAGTAATCTAAAAAGGAAAAGTGGAGACTCTTTCATCTTATCAAACTTTTTCCTCTCGTCACCTCCGTTATCTGGCTTCATTTCTCGGTGTGAAGCTTGTTGACTTAATAAAAAGCCCCTAGATTTGTAATCAATTAGTCTTTTAATATTTAGAAATAAATCATTTGATGAGGAACTGTAAACGTATTTAAAACATTGTATTTTGCTCCACAATTAAAAAGTATTAATCTGTATATTTAGAATTATATACGTGAACACCTAATTACTATTCTGTATATCTATACTATTCTGTTTAGATATTTTTTAAGAATTATGTATTTTCATCCCTTTTCTGTCGTTTTTGAGAGGCTGACAAGTTTGAGTATTTGCATTAAAATCACCTCACGTATTTTTTCCCGATTTGTCACAATGTTTGCTGATTACCAACGGAGAATAAAATCAGAAACCTGAAACCCAGGACCATTCATAGGATTAATGAGAGTTTCCCAGCCGCAGCAGCTGTATCTGAAGCCCTCCACCGCTCCTCCCTGCAGGAAGCTGTTGGACTGATTGTTGCCGCTCTTACTTCCTCTCTGCACATTAACCACTTCCTGTATGGCGCTGAACGAGCCGTCAGCGGCGCTAAACGCTCCGAACAGCCATTGTTCTGCGGAAATATCCGTCAGTCCCTCTGGAGTCATATTCGCTCTTTGAAACCCTTCGAGTTTATTTCCCCTCGATTGATCTCTTCCAGTCCGAGATGCTGTTGATTCAAAAGACCAAAGGTTTCTTCTTTCAGTTCAGATGAATATTATTTGAATATGTCCTTTATAAATAAATTACTCATCGTACCTTTCATGGTTCCACCACAGTTTTTAAGTACATTAACCCCAAGTGCTGCTTGTTTTGAGTTAGCATGTTGAATTTCCATTTATAACGTTGTGGGATTCCATTGGCTTTAATCATACCATCGTTATTTGCAGACGGTGACTAACACTCAGTCGTAAAGTTTCTCTGCGTGAGATCAGAGCTGTCTGCAGACCAAAAACTGAGCATCCAATATAAGAAACTGGGGCATAGCAGTAGCTAAAACAAGCACACCCCAGTTTGCTTTAACCCACATTCCTTCCTTTATACTTTCTTCCATACATTTGACTCAATATCCTCTTCCAGTGTTGAATCCATAATGCTTAACCACCCCGGGTGTATCGTAAGTTTTGTTTGGTATTTTTAATAATAGTATTTTATATTATGAAGATAAAACTTCCCATCCTTAGTAGGGGATGTAGTTGCTGCAGCATTATACGGGAAGAAACAAGTAAAGATAACTAATGAAAAGTTAAAAAATCATAGCTAAATTAACATTAGAACTAAAGTAAAAATAGAAAAATCACATTTTTGGGTAATTTGGTTATTAATTGCGATCAAGAATAGAAAATCATTTCCCCCTATTAGTCTTAAAGTCTACCCAAAGATATTCACTTTTCAAAGCTGAATATCTTCGGTTTTAAAAGCCACGACCAAAATAGCTGCCTGTGTTCATTTCCCTTTAATCCATTCTCTCAGCTGTATTGATTTTGTTTTCACCACCAGTTGTATTCTCTTTAATAAGATGCATATTCGCAGACAGTGAGTCATCGTTGACTAAACCAAGTCGTAAAGTTTCTCTGCAAGAGAGCAGATAACTCTGAGTCTGCAGACCACACAAACTCAGCGTCCACGTTGTGATTCAGATATTTAAAATGAAACAGATTTCATATACAGGCGCTGTGCCTTTAAGAGTGTGATTACCCAGCATGCTCTCTGCCAGACCTCAGTCTCCACTCTGACTGTCGGCACAATTAAGCACACATGTGGACGGAGACGGAAACACATGCAGCCATTTCCAGCCTCAGCACAACCATGTTTTATATTTCATAATCAAAATGTTTATACTGCAGGTTTTCTTCGGTTTATTTAATCATAATAATTGTATTTTTGAAGCTCCTTTTCATACCTCAAGTGCAACTCAAAGCGTTCGACTGTGTGGCAGCAAAAATCAAATGCAGCAGGAAAAAAAAAGTCATAAAATTAGAAAAATATTGAATTGAGTTTATTTAATTTAGTTCTATTTTTAAAGCAACTAGACCGACACTATCAGAATTATTATTATTGTATAAATTGCAGCTCAAAGTGCTTTATATTATAGCACAAAAAGCCACATTTAAAAAGTTAATAAATAAAATGAGTACAAATGGTATTAGAAATATTTAGTGACTGAAAAACTGATCTCTGATGATTTAATAACCTTGAAATAGTATTCTATTACGACTGGAACCAACATTTATTTGTATAAATTATTTTTTTAAAGTATAAAAGATCCAATAGAAATGCAGGGAAATAAAAGCAGGTAAAATGGTGGTGGAGAAACATATGTTTGAGAATGCAACCTCATTATATATTATTCTGCTTGTCTTTTCATAACGTTTGTGTTTTCTAGCCAATCAGAAATACTGTAAGCCTGACAGGGAGGTGGGGCTTTTTTTAGGTTTGGACTGGGACGATGCCATCTCACTTGGCAGCTTTTTAAAGTGTCGCTGCACCGCAATGTTTCTTCTTCTTGGTTTTCTTTTCCTCTGTGCCTCCTTTAAACATGAGTCACAGACAGACACACAGACACACAGGCAGGCAGGCAGGCAGGCAGGCAGGCAGCTTAAAGTGTAGCTGTGCAGGGAGAACAAGTCCAGACATGACCACCTGCACGTCTACACTCCAAGTGTTTTTACTTGAGCTTTAAAAGAGAGGAGAGACGTGGAGCAAAGCAAACACAAGGGGAAGGAAAGCAGGGTGAGGGGTTTAAGCAGGACGGGAGATAAACAACATTAAAGTGGGTCTGACGAGAGAGGGACGCAGAGAAAGTCTTTAATGAATGGTTTATCAGAGATAGAAGAAGTCCTAAAGTCAATGTTACTTAGAAGAAATACCTCGGCAAAATCTCTGTGTGCTTTGTGAATCACAATTAAGTCATTACATGTGTGTCTCTTTGCAGCCGCAGGTCAGAACCCGGACCACGTCCTGCAGGGGACAGGGGTGAAACCCGGGGAGGACTCTACCATCGCGCCCGAGGACGCCGCACGTTTCCTCAGCTGCTACTGCTCCGGACACTGTCCCGAGGACGCCACCAATAACACCTGCCAGTGAGTAGAGACACAACAGGGAGGATCTGGTAGAAAGGTCCGGGGGGTGGGGTGAGGTGAGGTGAGGAGCCTAAAATGATTTTCATTGCGTGTCTTTTCAGAACCAATGGTCAGTGTTTTGCTATCATCGAAGAGGACGAACACGGAGAGGCGATCCTCACCTCCGGCTGCATGAAGTATGAAGGCTCACACTTCCAGTGCAAGGTACACACACACACACACACTCGTTCAGGCAGAAAATTAGGTGTTAATATCTGTATTCTTTTATAAATCAATATAAGATGATAAAATGTACTGATTTCTTTTGATTGACAGGACTCTCCGAACGCTCAGACCCGGAGAACGATCGAGTGCTGCAACACCGACTTCTGCAACAGAGACCTGCAGCCCACCCTCCCCCCTCAGCCCCCTGCCGGTAACACTCCCCCCCCCTTCTCCTCCAGGTGTTCACACTCAGGTGTTTTATCGTGTAAAGTTAACCTCCTGTTTGATTGTTTTCCAGAAGGCAGCCCCCACTGGCTGGCGTTCCTGATCTCCATGACGGTCTGCTGCTGCACGCTCATCTGTGTCACCGTAGTCTGTTACTACAGGTAGGACCACACCCAAAAATCATTCAGAAATATGTTGCATTTCCACCGGTGCAATTAGATTTAAAGTCAATGCAAAGACACAAGCAGTGACTCTGTTTGCAGAGAGTATGGAAGAAGAGCTACGTGTATAAATGTACTTGTGTACCCCAGACGGGGTTCACTTAAATGTGGATGAAGCAGCTACAACGGGAGCCTAGCCAACCCTTGATCAACTAAACTCCATACAGAAAACAACCAGTTTACAAACTGCTTCCTCTTCATCTTGCAGAAAGACCTGGGAAAACATGACTTTAAACCTTTAGCATATCGCCATAATGATTGAATGATTTTAAGGTGTAAATAGTTACTTGAATTTTGTATTCAGAGAAATATTTCTGTGTTTCAGGTACAAGTGGCAGAGCGAGCGTCAGCGGTACCACAAAGATCTGGAACAGGAAGTCTTCATCCCAGTTGGAGAGTCACTCAAAGACCTCATCCACCAATCACAGAGCTCGGGCAGTGGCTCGGGGCTTCCTCTGCTGGTAGGGAGGCAGCACTGCACCGACACTCATTAATTAAACTACACATTTTCAGAAATAAAATGTGTAATATCATGTTGTATTAATTATAGGTGCAGCGGACAATCGCAAAGCAGATCCAGATGGTGCGTCAGATCGGGAAGGGTCGGTACGGCGAGGTGTGGCTCGGCCGCTGGAGGGGGGAGAAGGTGGCCGTCAAAGTGTTCTTCACCCGGGAGGAGGCCAGCTGGTTCAGGGAAACGGAGATCTACCAGACGGTGCTGATGAGACACGAAAACATACTTGGTACAAACCACTTCTTTCCTCTTAGATATACAAACTGTTTATTCTCAGGTTCCCTCATCACTAGACGTCCAACCCTAAACCCTTCTCTCTCTTGCAGGCTTCATCGCGGCCGACATTAAAGGCACGGGCGCCTTCACGCAGCTCTTCCTCATCACGGATTACCACGAGAACGGCTCTCTGTACGACTTCCTGAAGCTCAGCACGTTGGACACGCAGACGCTGCTTCGCCTGGCATACTCGGCCGCCTGCGGACTCTGCCACCTGCACACCGAGATCTACGGCACGCAGGGCAAACCGGCCATCGCTCACCGAGACCTGAAGAGCAAGAACATCCTGATCAAGAAGAACGGAGCCTGCTGCATCGCAGACCTCGGCCTCGCCGTCAAGTTCAACAGGTACGGCAATGGTTGCACATTGTTATTCTTTTTTACGTGGAATATAACCCTCTCCACCGGCTCTGTAAATGTTATGTTTCTACAATACTCTTATTCATAGTCGTTATTTCCTCCCTTAAGGTGATACCTAAAGTTAATGCCATTACTGTAATTTGCTCATTATTTATAGTATGATATTTAGTCTTAATACTATAACAATGCGTCTTCGCTGCATGTGACTGACGGCTCTCTCTCTCGTTATCGTTGCCTTAGCGACACTAACGAGGTGGACGTGCCCCTGAGCACGCGGGTCGGCACGCGGCGCTACATGGCGCCGGAGGTTTTGGACGAGAGTCTGAACAAGAACCACTTCCAGGCGTACATCATGGCCGACATGTACAGCTACGGCCTCATCATCTGGGAGATGGCCCGACGCTGCAACACCGGAGGTACACACACACACACACACACACTTTTTTTTGATAAAGAAAAGCATCTTGCTCAGTAAACATCAGCTGTTTCATATTTTATCAAATCTGGACTGAGAATAAGTCTCTCATGCTTATATTTAATTAAGTGGCTCCACCTGCTGGTGAAAACGAGTCACTTCAGGCCATTTAGGAAATCTTAACCAAAATGATGTAAAAATATGTCCTAATGCAATATTTTATAAAACCCAAGCTGATCTCTCTCTCTGCTCAGGTATTGTGGAGGACTACCAGCCCCCGTATTATGAGATGGTTCCCTCCGACCCGTCGTATGAAGACATGCTGGAGGTCGTCTGTGTGAAAGGACTCCGGCCGACCCTGTCCAACCGCTGGAACAGTGACGAGGTGAGACTCCTTCTTAAAACGCCCGGTCATTTTCCCACATTTATCAGATCGCTTTGGGACGCTATCCACATATTTAGAAATCCTTTTGAGATTTCTTTGAATATTTTTCACATAATTGTTCTAATCTTCTAGATATTCATCTTATTTTTTCCTAATAAATTAGATACATTTCATGTCATTTTTTTCCCCATTTCATTTCACATCAAGATGTTTTTACATATTTAAAGTTAAGCTATTTATTTCACATTTTCTGCAAATTTTTGGGTTATTTTCAGATGTTTTCCACAAATGATTTTACATAATTTATACATTTTTTAGACAGTTTCCGGATCCTTTTCACGTGTTTTTCAGATATTCTTCCCAGATTAATTTACTGAATTTATTGATTATAAATCTCTAAGAAGTTTGACACTTTAACGTTCACCAGGTACAACAATGAAATGTAGGAGATACAAATACCCAAGTAAAGTACAAGTATTTTAAATGTATGTGTGTTTGTCTCCTTAGTGTCTCCGGGCCATGCTGAAGCTGATGTCCGAGTGCTGGGCTCCGAACCCGGCCTCCCGCCTCACCATCCTCAGAGTCAAGAAGACGCTCGCCAAGATGGTGGAGTCGCAGGACATCAAGATCTGACCGTACTCCTCCTCCCCCTCCTCCTCATCCTCCTTAATATCAGTGCATCCCTCTTCATCAGGAGGAGAGAGATAAAAATGGACCCATTTCAGGGCTGAACTCTGTGTCTCCTCCTCCCCCTCCATCGTCACTGTCTAGAAAATGTGCTGTGTCTCATTTTGGATACCTCTCTTAGTACGCTGCCATGTCGTACACTGGGAACACTTTGACCACAAGCAGTCATGTGAAGTTACTCATGGCCAGTGTTTGGTGTAACGCGTTACAAAAGTAACGGAGTTACAGTAATGTATTGCTTTTTGCTGTAACGCAGTCATATAACGCATTACTTCTGAAATGTGGGTAATATAATACCCGTGACAATTCACAGTTACACAGTTACAACACGTTTCAACCCGAAATGATGTGGTGCTTTGTTTTTAAGAAATAACAAACATCGCGAGACATTCCGACACCAGAGGAACAATTGTGCAGGTAGAATAGTAACTCAGTAAGCCTGTTTACTATTGGTTAAGAGGGCTGCAGAAACAGATTCGCGATTGAGAGCTGCTTGCTTGCAATGGAGAGCTGCAGGCTCGGAGAAAAGAACAGGAAAACACGCGCAGGCCGAAGCAACAGAAAGTAACTTTCTCTCTCGGTCTGCTATGCTGGTTGAACCCCGAGAAGTTCAGAGACTCAGTGTTGAAGATCTGCAGCCTCTGTCTTCTGTGGAATCACCGGCTTTTAGAAAGCTTGTCAGCCAAATCCCCGTTAACACACCAATGACAAGGTGAGCTAACGTTGCATAGAGACTCGTTCATATACAGCAGGGCACAGGGCCGTGCAGAGGCTCCACTAACATGTTATTAATGACACGGAGACGTCATGTTACCGGTATCACATATTATTCAGCCCACTTAAACGGAGCATGAGTTTAATTTCAGCATACTGCCATAGATAGCTTTAATTAATGAGCTGCAATAAACTACATTTGAGCATTTAAAGCCAAACTTTAGAGGTTATTTTGGTGAAAGTAGTGTAACGTATTACACTTCAGAGACAGTAATAATGTAATGTAACTTATTACTTTAAAAAGACAGCAATAAGTAATATGTACTGTATTACATTTTGGAAGTAACTTGCCCATCACTGCTCATGGCTGCTGTGACCTCATTGGAAAGGAGGATCACCGCAACTGTTAGCTGGAAAAATTATTAGGAAAATATGTGAAATAATTTGTGAAAAATAACATGAATGTCTGAAAGAGTTTAAATAGTTTCCAAAAAAATCCTACATTTAAGAAAAACTAAAAATAAGTGAGATGTAAAAAAAAAAGCTAGCTAAATAAAAATGGTTTGTGGTACTTTTATTTTTGTTAAAGGGAAACAACTTTATTATCAGCATGTTTTAGGAACTTTTCCTCACATTTTACTTAAATATTTCTCAGTTTTTTACATAAATTATTTCACATATCTTTAATATATAATACTTTCTCTTCACTATCAAACAGCAAATGTGTCAGGATGACGCTGCCTGGTCAAAATTCACTAAGTAAAAAGTGCTTGTAGCGTACGACTTGGCATTGAAGCAAGGGAAGTATCGGGATAGAGACACAGCGCAAACACAAACATGGAGTCCTTCCTCTTCTTCCTCCTCCTTCAGAAACAAACATGGAGTCCCTCCTCCACCTCTTTCTGCCGGTGTGACGCTTTCCGTGAAAGCAAAACGAGACGATAAAGATAATTTTGGCGGCGGGGGAAACGATGCTCGATAATGAACAGATTTTTTTTTTAAGGAGCTGCGTTGCCTTCCTCCTCTTATGCCTGTTTAAACAGAAATGCCAATTTTTGTTTTGTTATTATTTTCTCTTCAGGACTGAGTTCTCCTGCCATATTGAAATATATCTCCACTCTAAGAAAGTAGAGTTAATTATAAGTAAGAAAAAAAGGTACTATTATAATATGTGAATTTTAATGTGTAAATAAGTGTTATCATTAGATGCCATGCCTACTCATGAGAGGAAAGTAAAGAAAGATATCAGAACACTATGCTGCAGTGGTGTTGACGTCCAGCCGACTCCAGGAGACGTCTACCGTCCTGTTTGTCCACTTCCTGTCTAACTGTCCACTTCCTGTTTGTCCGTCTGTCCACTTTCTGTCTGTCGAGATGCCTGATTGGTTGAGTTTAACCCGAGTGAGTGGAGCCAAAAGGACCCGCGTTCGGGGTCCATTGAGATTTGTTAGATTCAAGACTTTTTTTAAATGCCAATTTGGTTTAAAGTTGTAATGTACAACGTTTCCATATTAAGATGTTTAGACATGTTATATAAAATACAGTTGAGTTGTCTGCTTACATTATCCGAAATGTTTCAGAGACTCAATCTGCAAATCAGATCTGCCCCAAATTTGATTGGGTTCATCGTCTTCCCATAATGCACCTTTCCAGTGAGTTTTATGAAAATCGGTTTGGAAAATTTCCATTATCCTGCTGACCGACAAACCAAATTAAGCAGATTTTCCCATTCATGTTGGCTCCTCCCACTTGGATTTCAAAAATAAGTTTCATAGTTCCATCGTTCTACAGCGTAAATACTCATTATTTTAGCTGCATTTTGGGAAAAAACGTCCCTCCTTTTAAGAATATTTGGGAATGTGTTTAGCCTAGCTTAGCACAAAGAGTGGAAACAGGGGGAAACTGCTAGCATGGCAGCATAACAAGAAACACATCTTCAAATGTTTATGTTTGATCTGATTTATCGAGCTGTGGAAACAGAAATCTCTTCAGCAGCAGAACGACTGTGTGTTTGAGAGAGAGTGTGAGAGTGTGTGTGAATGAAACTTACAGTTCATATTTAAGAGCAGTAACTTTAGTGTTTTTCTCTGTAACAAATATGCAAGGAAACTCCCCGTATAGAAATAATCTCTAATATGTAAAGCTGTAATGTTTCTGTTGTTTTGGTGTTGTTGTTTTGTACAGCATCTGGTTCGGTGCCTTATGAGTTTACCAAGGAAATGAAAACTCTGTATACAGTCTGTCCAATGTAACGATTTTTAAGTAAATAACCTTATTTTAGTACACAAAATGATTCCTGTTTTTGTGGTTTTTTTCCTTCTTTAAAGCTCATTTTCTACCAGGGTAACGACACGGATGGAACAGTTGGCAATATTTGATGTTAAGAAACGTTACAAAACAACTTGTAAGGAAATTGATAAAGAAAATTACAAGATTATTACTCGCAAAATGGATTTCTGATAAAAAGACAGACCTCTTTTATAATTAGAAGCTTCCTTGAGGTTTTGTATATTAAACCTTTGTGTTTTTTAATCATGGAAGCTCATTTCTGCTGAGAAAGGAGATAAACAGTTAGTAAAAATGTATTAAAGAGGCACAATCTTTACTTCTCAAAAGCCATTTTGTGATAGAACATTCTACATTTATAAAAAGATTGAAACACAATTATTTGATTGGATGTCTAAAGGTCCCTTATTGTATATATATATATATATATATACTCAGAAACTCTTTCCCTCCTGATTCAAGCCTGTCAAAAATGTGGTGACTCAGGTTTCGGTTCAGAGTTGACGTTGTATTTTGTGGGTTGTACGGTAAGGCGGCTTCCGCAGCACCTCTGTGTATTTTTAGCCACCAGTATCAGCAGGATGTCTAAGAAGAGACGCTGTGCTGTGATTGTAAGTTTAATGTTAGTCAAAAACTATTTATTTTTCATACCTTTTTTAAAGGGGTCATATCATGCTACTTTTTCAGGTCCATGTGTGTGTTTACATGTTTTCATGCTTCAATGTTGAAAAGGCGCTTTATTTTCCTCACACTGCCGGTGCATAAAGTACAACTTTTCACTCCCATGCCCCCAGCTTTGCAAAAGCGCACTCTGCTCTGATTAGGCGCATTTATGACAAGTGCGAAAGAATCCCGAGCGAAGTCGAAAATGTCATAATTAGTGATGCATTATAGGCCTACGTCACTTTAATGTTGCAAATAAAGACAGGGATCAACCTTTTCACCACTTAGTACAGTGCAATTAACTAAAGTTAATGTACCACATTGTTAGCTAACGACCTGGAAACCTAATCAGAGGCACACACCCAACAATATATGCAATAATAAAAAAGGTAAAAGTGTCTGAGAATTACACGATGTAAAAGATACCAAGCTTTCTATTCTCCTCGATCTGTGAGAACATCGCTTCATTTTAAATGTGCATTGACACCGGTTGCTATGCGGTGATGTTTGCTTCAATGTTTTTAACCTGTGTCTTATTTTCCATTTTAGGTTGTGGCAAGAATGAACCAGGTTCCAGTCCCTCCTACCTGCATGGTAGACCATCCAGGACTAGAGCCCAATTGCTTCAACATATACACCCTGCAGAACATCAGCAACATAGTCAGAGCTGACTATGGACCTATTCTTAGCCGAAGAGTAAGTATTATGAGATACAACTTAGAAAAACCAAATCTTTGATTATACCACAGAACCCCAAAAACATGAAGACAGAAATGACCTTATCCTCAAAATAAAAGTATTCAAAATAAGTTAATTTGGAACATTTGTTTGTACAGTTTTACATAAGAAGATAGTTTTATATTCAGGGTAATTGTGTGTGGTCCTCTCTTTTACAGGCGTAACCGGCATCCCTCCTATCTGAGCTTTGTCAGCTGGTGCTATTTAGGCCGGTATGCCAGGGTTGTCATCCCGTCGTGTGTGGTAGTCCGGATACGCCAGGAGTTTCCTGATCCAACTGGTCGGTACGTTGGCTTCCGGCCACACCTTGGCTGAAGCGGGAGACATGGCGGGCAATAACCTCGTCCTTGGAAGGTCTCTCATATTGGGATGACAGGTCCTTGGGGATGGGGATTTTCTTCAAACCCTCAACAAATGGAGTTGGGTCCTCCAGCACCTCATCAAACACAAGCCTCATCAGGTCATCCACATAATCTGTGAAAGATCATTCTAATAAGTCATGTTGTTGCTTTTCCTTGAATCCATTTTCCTTGTACATATTTATTTAATTGTCATGTTTTGAATTCAATTACAACTTACTGGATGTTGGCTCTGTTTTGACAGGCTTGGCTATGCTATCGCCCTTCTTTGCCTTGGGGTATACGACCTTGTAGACCGCTTGTCCTGCAGATGTTTGTTGTCCTGTTTGCATTTTCATTGTAGTGCATGACCGCCAAGTACAACCTTCCAGATACATAGGGTAGGTAGAATAGCACATTAGAATTACCCATACATGTATTTGTTGTTAAGAGTTATTAGTCATTAATACGTCACTTTTTAAACGATGGTACAGATTCTATCAAAGTCTTTTACCTGCACAACATTCCCATGAAAGGGAAAACCACATCTTCAGGCGCGAAGTGCAGGATGGAGCTGTGGAAGGCCTCCAGTGAGGACGTCTGGTGTTGATGACTAAGCTTCTCTACGTCCCGGACAACTCTCTTGTTGACAAGGATTTTTTCTAATTTGTGGAGTGCAATTGAGCCTTGAATAATATTACAAAGAAATATGAATATTAGCAGTCCATTATGACAGCCCATACATGAGTATTAGAAATGAGATACTTGAAGTGATTTACTTTAGAAATCATTGTTGGTATTACGTAAAAACGGTTGTGTTTTTATTTGCATATCTTGTTTACACACCTGGTTGGAACCATTTACTTGTGTCCCGTGACACTGTGACAGGATGAAGACACCTCGGGAAGAAGGGGTCTTCATGTACGTGTACATTTTGCAGGTGGTTCACCAGTGAAACCCACTTGGCCACCTTCTCCGGCCCCAATGTTGAAGACATGGCGCTCCAGTAGACGTGGTTCTTTATGCGGCGCAGCCACTTCTTTAACAGCCCACAGTCCTTGTTTTGTGCCAGTTTGTCAAGTTTCTTGGACAAACCTGATAGAACACACATGTGCAACACGTTATTTAAAACACAGTTTGATAAACATTTTACTGACAACGCACAGTTGATGCCAATGAGCCACGCTGTATGTTATGAGATATACAGTGGTAATCCTTCACCTTTTTCAAAGTGCCACACGTCGTAGAACTGGGTGATCTTGCGTTCCCTCAGGAACTTCTGGATCTGTGGATGACGGTCTGTTAAAATGTATTCCACTGACAAGCCGTTAGCCTCCAGAAGATCTAAGCATCGTTTCAGCCCCTCTTTCTCCATGTGGTAACTTCCTCCTACTTCATTGCTCTGGTGGTGAAAATATATTAAAGTGAGGCAGGCACACACACACACACACACACACACACACACACACACACACACACACACACACACACACACACACACACACACACACACACACACACACACACACACACACACACACACACACACACACACACACACACACACACACACACCATATTTCACCACATTGAAAGCCGAAAGAAATCCCAAAACCATAACACACCTGAACAAGCTGAAGGTCCACAATGTGGTTGCTCTCCAGGTTCATCAGAGAGTAGCTACCATACTTTGCCGAGTGACCTAAAGAAAACACAATGAAACAGAGGTTGGCGAGGCTTTGGGATGGTTTTGAAACAGACCTGTAACTCATTTAGTCAGGTCTTTCTGCTCAGAGTATTAGCTTACCTGGTGAGTCTGCTCGCATGTCTCCACCAACTACGGCTTGTCCACGCTGATGTAGCTGCTGCAACAGATTTTGCTGATCCAGCTTCCACTTGTGGATAATAGCAGGCTCCAAAAAACTCCTAGCATGCCTCCTGAAGGTGTCATATTGGAAAATTTGGAGCTGCATGGCCTTGCATATCTATGAAAGGAAAGGTTGTTGTAAAAGTTCACAGATTTGAGCAATTTTCACATGCTATGATTGGTAATAGCTATACCTTTTCCAGTTGAAAGAAGGATGCACCACTGAAGTATGTGGCTGCTGATAATTCAAGATTGCCAACAGGGGTACTTCCAACAATCGGCTGGCTCTGCCACTGTCTGGAGTAGTTACAGTTAAGGCAAAGCTGAGTGAATGCCACATAAGTGCCCTTTCGTCGTCGCTGGACATCACAGTTCCTCTTGCACACTGGACACGTGTCAAAAAGCTTTTGAAGGCAGCTCTCGAAAACAATGTATTTCGTGTCACCATACGTGGGCCTGGCCTCAGAACTAACAGAAGGAATGAACTGGATAAATATTTGAGCTGATAACGCATAGTAACATTTATCTCAAATATTAAACTTACTCTTCAGACTCCTCTGTAACAACAGAGTCGTCTGGGTTAAATGCTGAGTCATGGGGCTCAGCTAGCAACTCTGTGGAGGTGTCCCCATCTTCCTCATCCTCTTCCTCCAACTCAAGACGAGGCCTCTTGCTTGGTCTGAAACGTGGGGCCTTTATAGTTGTTGACGACAACTGGAAAAAACTGGAAGCAGTGTCGGTGCCAACACTGAGACAGGAAACTCTTGCCTGGGTGCCTATATATACACACACACACACACACACACACACACACACACAATAACCACAGACATATAAAACTATATATGCATTTAAAAGTATTCACTACTGTACATCTTAAACACATTTAATATCTGTGTGACATACCTTTTGCTTCTCACGTGACTATCCCTCAGTGTACCCCGGGAAAGTTGTGTGGCGACTGATGCTTTCTTGAGACGTACAGAAAACTGTGTGCCCACTGCTACCGTTCTGGGAGGTTCACAAAACTGTAAGCCCACTGACATTGTTTGTGCTGGAGGGTGTGTCTGGCATCCTACATCCTGGAATCCAGGGATGCTGGAGAGCTCTTCAGTGCCGAGGTTCTGTTGTGATGTACGAAATATATGAACTAAAATTAATTTAGAGTCTGATGAAAACAGTCAGCAGAGAAAACACCTACAATGTAAACAAACCCTGTGTGCTTCGTGCTGTGTGGCCTTAGCTCGTGCTCATTCAGGGCTGATTTAGAGCTTGGTGTTGGAATTACGTTTCGTTTGGGTAAACATGGTTACTATGGGCTGAGTTTCTTCCCGTTCAGTGGGTATGCCACATTAATAGGTTGTTAAATGTTAACATGTCCTGAGACGCTGTTTCTTACAAGTTGCTGCGTCTGGGCTTAAGAGGTTAAGGTGTTGGGATGAAAAACCATCGCCGTATTTCTGCACAGTTTAGGTGAAGTTAGTGGGCATACAGCCTGAAAGCTTGGTAGCGTTAGCTTGCAACTTTGCGAGGCTGGCAGTGTGCTTGCGGCTCAACTCCCACAACAGCTCCACAATTAAACCCCGAGTAGTAGCTACGTCCTTTGTTTCAAACCTTACACATCCATACATGGTGAAGCATTCTTACAGGTTGTGGCTCTGAATCGCCAGATGGGCCGAACAAAGTGGGAACTGCCCCGTCTTTGATCAGTAGCCGTAGCGAATATCCAGCCTGGAACTGCCCTTGGTTTAGGAAGCAGTCTTCATTGAAATGTCGAGAACACAACCATAATTTGGGTTTTTGCTCCGGGGGAATAGTGGTAAAAATAAATGCAAGCCACTTATTCTTCTCATCTTCTTCCTTTGGTATGCCAAACAAAGAAAGTTTTGGTTGGCAGCGAAAGTGGCAGCGTCTCCTCGCCATCCTCCGCTCGGGTCGGCTTTACCTTAGTGGGGTTGAAACTGTAGCGGCTCGCGCTGATATAGGGCGACACAGGGATGACGTATTTTTGTAGGCCGACCTGGGAGTCGGCCGCGCATGGGTTCCCAATTTCTCCATAGGGTTTTGGAATATTGTAAAAAAATACTGTGCTTTTAATACTGCGTTTCCGCTTTTATCCTTCATCCTCACCTTATGTTTACTCTTCATGTTGTCCCATTTTTTTTTTTGCCTGAACTGGAGTGACCTGGTCTTCCTTTTCTCATATGCTCAATCAAAGTGCTATCAACATATAAGTAAATTATATAAATCAAAATGACATAGGTACATTACAAACATTGCAAATTATTGGTGCATTTGTCTAACCACATTTAATCCCGCAAGAGTTTCTCACCGAAAGCCATTAATGGCCGTATCCCCCCCCCCCCCCCCCTAAACAGATGATTGTGCGCCACCCTCAGGCACAAAAGTTTCGGTTTGCTGTGCTGTCCCTAAAAAAAGTAAACACAATCATACATATATATATATATATATATATATATAATCATTAGTTTATGTTATACGGTCAGGAAATGCGCACTAATCGGTAATCTTGTGAGCGGGTAACAGTGGCAGGCAAGCATCTTTAACGCTGTAAATCCTTTCCCTTCTCTTCATCAACTCGGGATCTTTACATCTCTGCGTTTTTGAGTGTTCGCGACATTGGAACAGTGCTTGGCGGAGCTCTATGACGTAGTGTCCTTAAAAGGACGGCTGTTGAGCATGCTTCCTTGACTTTGGGAAACGCCCTACATAGGGTACAGTGTACAGCAGGGTCGCACGACTTCAACGTCACGACAGCTTTAGATCGTTTCAACTGACTTTCGTGCACTTGTATATTTAAAAAAAGCTTTTCCTTTTAGCCACACTGAATTTAACTAGAAGTATTTCAAGCAGAACAAGGGAAAACAAACTTAGCGGGAGTGTTTACGTGTTCGGCGTAATGAAAAACAATGTCCTCGACAAATTCTGTAGTCCTATTCAGCCACTTGTTAACAACCATCGTTTTTCCGACATGTAAACTCTTCAAAAATCACCAGTGGGGGGGGGGGTATTTAATGTTGTAGAACAAAACGTGACCCCTGTCTTAAATTTGTGTCACCACAGACCTTATTTCGACCTATTTTCCCAAATCCTACGGAGAAATCCCATTGAATCTGAGACGAGGGAACCGGAAGTTGTAAAATGCTAACTTACTTCCGGCTTTTAGGACTCGTTACTGCAGCACTTGATTGGCTGAGTTCAGTTCCGTATCACGTTGACGTCAGTGTGATACGGAACTGAACCAGGAAGTTAAGAAAGGAATCACATCAAGGCCTATCAGGCAGGGGGGAGGGATGTGGGAGAAAATCTCCCTCTAGCATGAAACTTGGGATTTTAGCTTTTGCAGACCCATTACATGCACACAAATATAAATAACACACTACAGGAAAGGGAACCCCCCAAAAGCATAATATGGCCCCTTTCTAAAAAACAAATATTGAGTCAATGTTGTGATTGGACATCAAAACTGAGATGCTGAGTCTTATGCTTACCTTTACTCTTTGGATTCCCCATCTCTTAAAGTTAAAGGGTTATGTATTGTCACCAACTACAGACAAAAACTATTTTGAACCATATTGTCTTAAACTAAGATATGTTTAAGTCAATTTAAAACAAAAAGCTCAGCTGTTAATTAAACCTCCATTTGTGGTCCTATTTTGTCCACCTTTATCTTTTCTACACTTAGCATCTCTGATTTACTGCTGGACAACCGCTGAAACGGCATCTCAACCAGAACCAGATGGATTATATTTTTTAAATCAACTTTAAACATGGAAACCATCCAACAGTAACCTGCTGATTTATCTTTAAGTCTGTTAATGTAAAATGTATAACTTCTAATGCAATTATGGAATCTCAAAAGTATTTTTATCCTTTATATATTTAAATATGCAACAAAAATATAGAAAGCGTTTCTTTAGGTGGCATTTTCTCATGGTTATCCTATGGGACACCTGCCAAAAAAATGCAAATCTGATGTTGCAATACATATAAACCTAACAAATACTGAAATAGGTATCCCACCAGCACCTGCAAGACAGTGGCATCCTCTAAAATTGACTTATATTTGGTTACAACGGTGAGTAAAACATGTTTTTAAAGGATTTCAATGGCTTTGTTATGAGGACTATAGACAGACCAATGGTTAAATAGTGAGGCACCAAGCTTACATTCAGTTATACATTTATCAACATCCAATTAAGCTCACAATGGCTCAATAAATCCCTTATATTAAATATTGAAACTAATAATGTAAAGCTATTTTAAAAACATTGAAAGGTCTCTGAAGTGTTTTTTGAGGACCCACAGCAACCCTGAAGAACAGCTTTAAGAAATAACCACACAGACTTTGAGTTTTGTCAAAACATTTCGGTCTTTATTATTTCATCTACTTGTCCTCGGGCTTGTTGAAGCAGTAGGTCAGGCAGCACTTTCCGCAGTAGTGACGGTCGAAGTGGCTGGCCATGAAGACGCCGGCACCGCACTCGTCTGCGGGGCACTCACGCCTCAGACGGTGGATCTTACCGTTCTCGTCCACCTGGAGAGAGAGGAAGAGGAGTTAAAACTTAAGTATTTTTTATCTCGCTGCTTTACGAGATCACATCACAATTTCTCTCTAGGAGAAAACAAACCCCTGAAGACATCCCTGGGATTTTTAAAAAGCCATTTAGGAGAATTTGTCAATTTGCACACAAATAGGATGACAGTATGAACTTTCAATTTGACTATGGTAGGGTTTGTTTCCGTCGATTAAACTGCAAATAATAAAAAAGGCTGTCTGAAATTATTTAGCAGAACATGCTCATAGTTAAAATAAAACCAAGATTCCTAAAATTATCATAACGATTCAAATTGTATTGTTAATTCCTGAAAAATCTCCTGCTGCAGAATTCAAAACCACTGTGGGACCATGTCCAAAACCCAACCTTGTCGAACTTCAGATAGTTTTAATGCAACCCTTTACGGTCAAGGTTGGATCAGAGCTGGAGATTTATGAAATGTGGAGTGAGCAGATCTAGGAGGTGGATCCTGAAGGAGTTTTTACCTTGTAATACTTGAGCACAGCGAGCTTGACCTTCTTCCTCTTGTGCTTGTTCTTCTTGGGGGTGGTGTAAGACTTCTTCTTCCTTTTCTTAGCACCTCCACGCAGCCTCAGCACCAAGTGCAGGGTGGACTCCTAAAGAACGAGAAGGACAAACAATCAGATGTTGGTCATCCACTTGGTAAGAAAATAGCCTACGGAAAAGAGGATTCAAACACTGTTAAAAGTTTGTGTATAAAAACATTAACTTAAAGACTGGAGATCAAAGTTTGGGAAAGCTAATAAAATACCAACGCAAACGAAAGATATTTTAGCATCTTAACCCAACACGACGGTTTTTGTATTTGTATACTGATCCCGTATTTCCTCTCCATTTTGTTATAGTAAGTCTTACTGTTGGGTTGTTTTTAATAATCACATGTGGATGTGTATCCCCTCCTGAGAGTGTGTGTGTTTAAGCGGTGTAACGAGGGGTTAATGCAATAAAAAAAAAAAAAAAAAAAAGTTGGAAGGGCTTTTCTTCCTCAGCTCACCTTCTGGATGTTGTAGTCAGACAGTGTGCGTCCATCCTCCAGCTGCTTCCCGGCGAAGATCAATCTCTGCTGGTCAGGGGGGATCCCTAAAGAATAAAAGGATAAGGTGTTAACACCAACATTAGGGCAAGGAGAGTTATAATTACCTTTAGAGACACAAAAACTTCAATACACATTGTTTTAAAGAGTCGTGTTAAGCTTCAATATCTCATCACATGATCCCATCTTGCAAAGCTGCAATCCAGAAAAGTGAAACTTAAAGATATGGCACTGATTATCTTCAAGATATGGCACTGATTATCTTCAATAGTCATTGATAAAATATAGACCCAGTGAGGCTTTACAAAATCTACATGACAATATCATATGTTGCATGTCACAACTTCCGACACCAATAAATGTAATGTTAAGAAACCCACAAATTAACTTTTATACTGCCAATATAAAAAGTGAGGAAATATTAAGTCTGCATCCCCTTTCCAAAATATTAGTCAATAAATTGGGTTTGGGTATTGAAGACAAAAGTATTTCACAATAGAAACTTGTTTATTTTTGACAACTCTGCTAAATATCCTTACATTTTAACAGTGAAAACAGCATTTCCAGTGTGTAACTGCACAACATTTCCAGTCATAACACTTGAGAACATGGCCCTAAGCAAATGATTGTTCATTAAATATTTAATAGTTCTTGCATAAAAACTGGTTACCATTTAATGAACATATCAAATGTGATTTATTCATTTACTTTATACTAATCTCTTAACTGCTTAGTACCAAAAGACACATGTGAACATTTGGCAGTAAACATTCATTAGGATATTTATAGTAAACTTCAGCTATCTGCACTAATGCAAAACAAACCATTTTAAAGTAACTCACCTTCTTTGTCTTGGATTTTGGCCTTGACATTTTCAATAGTATCTGAAGGCTCAACCTGTGAAAAAGTACAGAGAAAACCGGTCAGCCATGACACATTCTTCCGGTCAACGACAACATCACATGTTGGGGTAAAACACTAAAAAGGTCCCAGTAAGCATAAACATGTAAGTTTATTTTTGAAAGAAATGTTACACTTTATTTTGAAAGGTCAGTTCCAGTCTACTCCACTCACACGTGTTTACGGTGTAACTGTTAGCTTAGCCACTTAGCTTCAACTATGAGCTACGAGCGTACAAAGCATCGACTGATATTGGGTCCAAAAATCATCCAATGAACTTAATGGCCAACCTGAGTAATTAAAGGTCTAATTAAATGTGGAATTATCCGCCTAATTTGACCGAAAAATGGTAAAACTTGGGGGACAGAAAACGCAGCATTTTCTCCCGTACCAAACCGGATCACTCACCTCGAGGGTTATGGTCTTCCCCGTGAGGGTTTTGACGAAAATCTGCATCTTGGCGTTCTACCCACCTGCACGGGAAACACACAAGCCTTTAAATATGTGGTAGAACTGAAATGTGCTTATTAAATGTGTTAT
Source organism: Eleginops maclovinus (assembly GCF_036324505.1). Lineage (NCBI taxonomy): Eukaryota > Metazoa > Chordata > Actinopteri > Perciformes > Eleginopidae > Eleginops > Eleginops maclovinus. Next base: position 20,654,618 of record NC_086370.1, read on the forward strand.
TTTGTGATAATAATTAGGTTTTGACTGAGAGCAGATCTTACCACAGGCTCACTCCTAATGGCGGATCATGAGAAGAGGTCTTTTCAGAGCAGGCGACGGGGTTTTCAGCCCGCATTTCCACGGGTTGGGTACACCCGTTGACAGTGCCTGATCAAAAATATCGTGGCATACATTTTTGCGTAATTTTAGCCAAATGCATCAGTAATAACATTTACATAATTATGTTGTATCACAACAAGTATGTCTCTGTATTCATAAGAAAAAAGGGATCTAATCTGAACGCAAAACTTGAAAATAAATAAATAATAAAACTTCATTTCCCAGGTAAACTTTCGCGATAACCATGGCAACGTGCAAGACAAGTAAGATGGAAGCCACCACAATATATCCATGCCACAAATATCTAAACATGTTAGATATTTTTGGACATTGGTAATTTATTATAGCAAATAAATCGTTTTGGATAGGTTTTAATGCGAATTCTATGTCTATTTTGGCATAGTTTTAAATAGGAAAACGGCTAAATATGTCCCAGATAAACTTTCGCGGTAACCATAGCAATACTTATAAGCAACAAGGTGGAATTTGTAGACAGGAAGTAAGCGAAAGCAAATATACCTTTAAAATATGTCATTTTTGTGGTCGTTTAACGTTGTGTTTCCGTCACACTTCATCGTCCATATTAAGTTGTTATTATTCTAAACAGAGAGCAATGACCTCTCCTGAAAGCACTGCGCGTTCAAAGTGTGGAAGGGTGGAAAAAACCTCGGTTGTAAATTTGGGAATGTTAACTAACAATGTCTGAGTCTCAAAACTACAGCAAGTCATCTTCAAGAACAGACGAAAGAAGTTCAACTCCGGACATTTTGGTTTCTGAGAGTGATGAACGGTTTTTCCGGTCTCTGGAGGAGTTTATCGAGCGCGAGAAACGGTACCTACGGTGTCAACAACAGGGACCGGACGAGCTCCGGTACATCGTCTACCGCCATGTGTTTAATAAGGTAATGGCAGTGTTGGGAGAAGTACTCAGGTCTTGCACTTGAGGAAAATAGAAGTACCTGAGTGTAGAAATACTCTGTTATAGATAAAAGTCCTGCATTCAAATGTAAAAGTATAAAAGTATTAGCATCAAAATATACTTAAAGTACTAAAACTAAAAGTATTCATTCTGCAGATTGGTCCATTACAGAATAATATATATCAGGATTTGTTTTGATTATATTATTGATCATTAAAGTGTTCTCAAAGCTGGTAAAGGTTCAGCTAGTTTTAATGACTTACTGCAGGGTAACTTGTGAATTTTCTCCAGGTGGAACTAAAGTCTGATTCAAATGTTGATCATTTACCAGCTGCAACATTAGAGTATTGCCTAAGGCTCTAAGGTATTTCCTACCCTATAGTATTGCCACTTGCTGATAGTAAGTGACTGTGATGTCCTCTCGTTTCTGACAGGTGATTGGACGAGCGACAACCTATAAGAGGCTCCTGCTCACCATAAAGTCGGAGTATGACAATGTGGTACGGGCTCTGCAGAAAAGGGAGGATGAGTTCAGGGCGGCTCGACAGAGTATGGCAGCCTCGATGTCACATCCAATATCACTGATGACCTGCCAGAGACGGGCCGCCCACCTGAGGGAGAGGTGGGTGCTGCATTTTGTCCACTTCTTACTTTTCTCAAGGCCAGTGAGGGTTCAAACTGTAGATAAAAGCCCTGAAAAGTAGTTTCCAATGGTGGAGGATCGACTTGAGAAACACCTTGAATGAAGAAAATATCATGGTTGACTATTTTAAACATCCCTGCAGCGACTGCATTGTGCTCTTTCCAGAATCGGCGTCATTCAGAGGGAAACAGAAGAACTTCAAGAAGAGATGAAGAGACAGAAATCCTCCGAAGAGCAGAGCACATGGATAACTGGTACAATTGAAAGTGATGATTGGTGTTGCATATGAAGACTGCTCAATGCATACGTAGTCTCAGTCTGTTGCAGGAGATGATGAGGACCATTAGATCCTCATACTCAGAGTGAGATGATAAAACAAACCCCACATTATTCTCATGCCCCAGGTTTGACGTTAGCTGACTCAGAGGATCCTGAGGCTCTGGATGGACACCTGAAGCTTCTGGAAGCCCAGAGAGCTTCTCTCCTGCAGAGAAGAGTAACTGTGTCTCTCTGGAGGTCAAAGCCCGGCTGGATTCTGAACTGCAGGCTGCAGAGAACCACAGAGACCACCTGAGCAGCCAAAACTACAAAATGAAGACCAGGTAAAGAACTATCAAGGGGTCTGTATTCACACAGAGCTTCGTAAGATTACATTTGCCACATTTTCAACTGTCACACATTCATTTTGTGTTGTTTGCGTCATTTTGTGTCTGTTTGTAGCCTTTCTTTGTTTCTCTGTGGTCATTATATGTCTGTTTTTAGTCATTTTCAGTCTGTTCGTATTCATTTGCAGTATAGAACTATAGCACAAGAATACATTTGTTAAGCTTAATATAAATCAACATACACAAATCACGCTTTCACGGAGGCTTGTGTCGTCGATTTCTCCAAATTATTGACCATGTTTCTGTATTTTCTGTCTGTCTGCAGGTACAAGCGTCTGAGGTTAGTGTGTGACCGTCTGTCCAGCTTGGAGTTTGAGAAGCAGTTGATTCCTTTGGAGGAACTTCTGGGTTCCACACTGGAGGATGTCAGACAGACCAGCGGTGAGACACAAAAACGCTCATTTAGAGGATTTTAAAATCAGGAGGAGAGTACAAATGTGATTTCTTCCTCGGCCAACACTCAAAATAAACTCAAAAAAGGTCTCATGTTGTTTATATTTTTAACACCTTTAACCTGCAGTGACGGACGATGACGACCACGGCATCGACGCTGAACTGTTTGAGCACGATGAGCCGACCGGCGCTGATGAGTCCAGGGTCCTGGCAGATCACCTGGACAGGTGCTGCGTTCACAGACCATTCCTGACCAGTCTATCTGCACTCCTCAGACTCACTCTCTGAATCACCTTTCTCTCTCCGACAGGTTTCTTGAGCTCTTTGATTCGGCTCAGTATGAGGAAGCTGCTGTCCTCGCTGCCAGATCTCCCCGAGGAGTCCTGAGGAACCTGGACACCATGGAGATGTTTAAAGGTAGGAAACACACACATCTAAGAAAGAGATATGGTGCATATCTGCAGGGGTAATAAAACGTGTGGGTTGCAGAGGACTTTTATGTGACGATCCACTAGAACAGGGGTGTCAAACTCAATTTCATCGCGGTCCACATTAGCATTATGGTTGCGCTCAAAGGGCCGGCTTTAACTTTAAGACAATATAAATGTATTATATGTATAAAAACATTATTGCCTCTGCATTGGATAATTATTGGTTTTGGTAATAACTACATCTCAAAGCTTTAGTCTAAGGCAAATAATCGCAAGGGAACATATACAACAATTACAACAATTGTACAATTTATTTAAAAGATGAGTTTGGTAGCATTAACACATAGTTGTGCACTGACATACGGTGCATGTAGATACAGAAATAGTGTATGTGGGTGCACACTTACATTTCTCTATCTGTTAAATAAATCCCATGAATTTATGACATTAATTAGCCTTATTTTTATTATTTTTTAGATCAAGCACTATTTAAGTATTTATGTATTTTAATATTTGAATAGTCTGAAAGCCAGGACTTTGAAAACCCCCTGTTCCAGACCCTGGTGTGTATCACCTGTCATTCATTGTTTTCAGGGATGAGGAACACAGAGACAGAAACTTTACACACGTATTTACAAGTATTCATCGTCTGAATATAGAGAAAACTCATTCAAAAGCTGCAACTCAAGACCTCATATCACAAAAGTGGAAATAACCGTAATGCAAGTTTTTTTTTAAATGTGTGTCTCTGAATGAGCCGTAGCGACAGCGGACTGACAGAGCGGCACATTCTGTGAGGAAACAACCGTCTGTCGGTTCTGGTTCCGGTGTTTCTTGCCTCGGTTGCTGAAGCAGATTTGGCTCAGTTTGGTGTCGCTGTGCCGCTGTAACTATGCTCTGTCACCCACTGCCTCACTCGACACTGACTGAAGTCGCTTCAGTGCACGTGTCACAAAACGAGATGAATTGTGGGACATGTAGTTTATGAGCAACGAGCTTCTGTAAAGCGACGTGTAGCCGTATAACAAACGTATTATATTCTTTGAAAACTCTCGCGGGTCACATAAAATTAGTTTGCGGGCTTGAGTTTGACACCTATGCTATAGAACAAGACTCGATGCAACGGTAAAGTGGTAGAAGTAAACTCAAAATTAGTGATTTCATTCTGCCATAAATTGGAGAGACAAAGAAGGAATGGCGGGTCAGTTTCCTCTGTTTGTGTCACTTTGGACATATTTCTTCGAGTCACCGAGCTTCAGAACATTCTGACCTCACAAATTCCTTTATTCATTCAAAATATTAAATAGCTTTTACAAAGCATTACAGAGCATTAATGTTCACCCTTCAAATTATAATGACTTTATTCTCAACCGGTCAGAAAACACAAACATGTGGGATACATTTCTACATACAGTATATTTGTTCTTCTATTCTGACTTTTTGGATGATTAGCTACTCCTGCATTTTCTTAACTTTCTGTTCCCTACCCGTAAAGCCCCGCCCTTGAAGTACATAATCTTAAAACGAAACAGGACAGTAGTTTGTTGCTGTTTCACTCTCGGCTGGAATAGACGCACAGACAGACGGACAGTAGAACGGTTTACCTTTATACAAAGCGAGGATTTTTAAGCTGTAAAATACTTTTTCTGCTGAAAATAAGTCAAAGTGAAAGTAACTGAGGCAACTTTCTTTAGCAGGGAGGGAAACACAGAGAATTATTTTATTGACTGTGTGTTCAGTTTCATTCTGAGGCAATGGCTTCAAGATCAGAGGAGGAATTCTGCTGTTCGGTCTGTCAGGACATCTTTAGCGATCCAGTTCTTCTGTCATGCAGCCACAGCTTCTGTAAAGTCTGTCTGAAGAACTGGTGGAGAGAGAAGATAACACGTGAGTGTCCACTTTGCAAGAGAAGGTCATCGAGAGGAGAACCTCCCTGTAACCTGGTCTTAAAGAACCTGTGTGAGGCCTTCCAGCAGGAGAGAGATCAGAGGGCTTTAGAGGCTCTCTGCAGTCTGCACTCTGAGAGACTCAAACTTTTCTGTCTGGATCATCGGCAGCCAGTGTGTGTTATCTGCAGAGATTCAGAGAAACATACCAACCACAGCTTCAGACCCATCGATGAAGCGGCGCGACATCACAGGATGGAACTTCAGAAAACTCTGAAACCCTTTAGGAAGAAGTTAGATGCTTTTGAGAAAGCTAAAGAGGAGTTTGATCGAACAGCAGAACACCTGAAGGTCCAGGCTCGACGCACAGAGACGCAGATTAAGGCGCAGTTTCAGAAGCTTCACCAGTTTCTAGAACAGGAAGAGGGGGCCAGGATAGCTGCACTGAGGGAGGAAGAGGAGCAGAAGAGTTGGATGATACAGGAGAAGACGGAGGCTGTGAGCAGAGAGATAGCAGCTCTTTCACACACACTCAGAGCCACAGAGAAGGAGCTGAGAGCTGACCACGCCTCCTTCCTGAGCAACTACCAGGCTGCAGTGGGGAGGCTGCAGCACCCCCTCCTGGAGGATCCACAGCTTCCCTCAGGAGCTCTGATAGATGAGGCCAAACACCTGGGCAACCTCACCTTCCACATCTGGAGCAAGATGAGGGACATGGTCTCCTATTTTCCTCTCGTTTTAGACCCAAACACTTCTCATCCAGAACTAATCCTGTCTGAAGATCTGACCAGTGTGAAGGAAGGAGGGAGACAGAAACGTCCGGATAATCCAGAGAGGTTTGACTCTTTCTTAGGTGTCCTGTGCTCTGAGGGCTTTAACTCAGGGATCCACAGCTGGGACGTTGAGGTTGGAGACAGTAGAGAGTGGATTCTGGGTGTGTTGGCAGAGTCTGTCCAGAGGAAGAGAGACATACGGTCAGGATTATGGACAGTATGGTTCGCTGGAGGTGAATACTCAGCTCTGTCCCTTCCAGCGCCGCCCTCTCAACTCGTGTTCAGGAAGAAGCTGCAGAGGCTCAGAGTGGATCTGGACTGGAACAGGGGAAGGCTTTCGTTCTCTGATCCTGACACTAACACACACATACACACCTTCACACACACTTTCAATGAGAGGCTGTTTCCGTACATTTGCACTGTGGATAAACACCCCCTGAAGATTTTACCCCTGAAGGTCGGTGTGACAAAACAGCAGGTCTGAGTCTTCAGCTGAAATGGGCTGTTAATATAAATTTTACTCTCATTGAGTACTGCAATTAGAAACATACTTAAGTAAAATGACAAAAGCAAAACATTAATAAATATGTAAAGTTTCAACATTTTAAGTGATCATTGCAGAATAATATGCAAATATAATTATTGATGCATTAATAGGTTAATCAATTTATTGTAAAGCTGCTAAATGTCGAATTCATTTTAAAGAGTGTCCCTGATAGCATATTAGGGCCAATGTAGGTAAACATTAAATAAACTATGGAGCGAGGGAAAATATTAATTATATTATATAATTATATTAAAGTAATAAAACCGCAAGTTAATTTCTGAGAAAAAAAATCACTAATGGCAAAAAAAAATATTGAGATTTTTGGTGAAAATAAAGTCTTGAATGCATATTTTCTTTTGTAAAACTGTCTTTGGCTCTGATGCTGCTGTAGCAAATGTAAATGTCCCCTCTGTGGCACCAATAAAGGGATTCTGATTCTGTATGAAGTGTGTGTGCCTCCTATATTATGTGTATTTAATTGGAATCTGAAGGAGGGACCTGATATTGTATTTCTGTTGTTGCGTTTATCATTGTGTTGATCTGTATGAAAGATGCTTGCAAAGTTCTTAATAAAAACACTGATTTAATGTGAAGAGATTTGTGTAAAACTGAGCTGAAAAAAACTCAATATAATAATAAAAATACTCTTCTTTATTTGAATGATTTGAATGGCTTATTCATTTCCATTTCTTGTTTTATGCACACTTTCTTTGGGTTGAGTGCAGCTTTAAATATAAAGTTTTCTATTTTGTGTAGAGTGTTTTAAAAAATGTTGTAGAGCAGTTTTTAGCATAATGGTCACTTTAAAATCTGGTAATGAAAGCATGCAACAAGCACTGATGGAATGGGGACACTGACTTGGCGCTCTCAAACACCACTTCAATAATTAAATGAGATATACTGTCAGTCAAACCAAAACATCTATAATCAGATGAAATCAGATGATACTATCTGCTGTCCAAGCTACCTATTACTCTCTTTAGAGCCAATAAATAAACTGCATTCTCTCCATCTTCTCTTAATGCTCATATTTCCTTCATGTTTGTCCATGTTTAAACCCCCCGTCTGTCTCCCAGGTGTGAAGGAGCCCCCGGGGTCTCCCCCCCCTCTCCTCCTCTTCCTCCAGGCCCTGCTGATGACGGTCCCGGCCGGTGAGGAGCTGCCGGCTGCTCTCTCCCTGCAGCTCGCCCTCAGCGCCCTGCAGCACGGTGCCGTGCAGCTCATCATTCACGGCATCAACAATAACAGGTAAACACAAACAATAACATGTTTCCATGATCTCTGCTGCAGCCCGGCTTGTCACACTCTTCATCCTCGCAGACTGACCTTCTCTGAAGATCTGGGCGACGAACTGACTGAGCATGCTCAGAAGAACCCCGGCGTGGCCAATGTTTGTCTGGCGTTAGCGACTGATGTCTACTCAGCCTGCAGACTGCGCAGGAAGACCGCACTGAGCATGTGCAGGAGAGGCCTGATCCACAGCGCTGCAGATTTCATGAGCCACTGCCATGACCTCACAGCAGGTTGGTGTGTGTGTGTGTGTGTGTGTGTGTGTGTGTGTGTGTGTGTGTGTGTGTGTGTGTGTGTGTGTGTGTGTGTGTGTGTGTGTGTGTGTGTGTGTGTGTGTGTGTGTTTCAAAGTGTTGCCCAGTTGTCCAGGTTAACGTTACCTTCATTAGAATATCCCGGAAACATCTGTATTATGTAAGGACACAAGTCAACTGAAAATTTAAATATATGACTTGCATAACTCTTTATTTAGTGCCCCAATATTGATCGAGGGACACAATAATTCAAACTTTAGCAAAATGGAATGGCACTTTTGGTTTCTGAATAATAATGTGTTAATGTCGGTGAAAATATATAATTGAATCTGAATGTCTCTCAGAGGACTGTATGTGGGTTCTGAGTCTCTCGCCCAGCCTTGTCCTCATCCAGCTGTTGACGGCGCCACAGCAGGGTCGGGCGGCCATCTTGTCGTTAGGCGTGTCCTGTTCCTCTCTCCTGGCCGACCCTCAGCGGCAGCAGCTCGCTCTGCAGCTCCTGGACAGCTGTGTCAGTAGAGGACAAGGTGAGCACTAACACCGCTCTGATGGCAGCTTCACACTGAAAGCTGCTCCTGCGTTCTGTTCTGTAAAAACAACCTCAGAAAAATTATTCATTGTCTTAAGATGATGATATTTCCTTTGAACATATTGAACCTTTCTGTGTCTCCATCCTCTCAGGGGCTCTGGAGGAGGCGATGCTGCAGGACGTTGGCTCTTCAGTGGAAGTCTGGGACGATGTGGCGTCTCGGTGCTCCGAGCTGAACCGGGCTGACCTGAGCCAGGCTGTGCTGTCCGTCCTGCTGGACCAGAGCGGGACCCGAGTCCTGTCCCCGGACCTGGAGGGAGGCCGGCTCATGGAGCATGTCTTCCTGTGACAGTTAGAAAAATCACAGCTGAAAGAAGCAATAAACAACAGCTGGTAACAATCTGTCTCTTCTTCTTCTGTGTGTTGCAGAGAAGCACACGGTTGTGTAACAGCTCAAATAGTTCAATTTAATTCACTATGCTTTATTGGCATGAATGTATCAGAATAATGCCAAATCATCAAGTAATAATGAGCGATAAAAGAAACATCAACAACATAAGATCAAGACAAACAGCAGAAGTGTTTATTGATTTAGTCTGTGTTTTTAACACCTTTAATCCATGGAAATATCAACAGATGCCAATGTGTGTGTGTGTGTGTGTGTGTGTGTGTGTGTGTGTGTGTGTGTGTGTGTGTGTGTGTGTGTGTATTGTTACCAGCATTTTTTAAATATGTTATTATATTATTGTCTTATAATAATATAAAAATATTAGGACAAAATACAAATTTTCATTATGAGAATTGAAGCAGCTCAGGAATCCAATTTAACACAAACACACACACACACACGCACACACACACACACACACACACACACACACACACACACACACACACACACACACACACACACACACACACACACACACACACACACACACACACACACACACACACACACACAGAAGACAGGTCTGCTGGGTGAATCACATCATGCATCATTAATCTGGCTCACTGTGTGTGTGTGTGTGTGTGTGTGTGTGTGTGTGTGTGTGTGCTGATGGACAAGTGACACACACACACACACACACACACACACACACACACACACACACACACACACACACACACACACACACACACACACACACACACACACACACACACACAGCAGGTCAAACAGAGGATCCTTTGTGTCATTTGTGAATAGAGCTCCACGATGAACAAACATCTCCCACTGGTCTGTAAACAGATCTCCTCTCTGTCTGTCGGCTCATCCCTGCTCTCTGCTCGCCTGTTAACTCCGGCAAATTATTCTTTCATTCAGCTGTAAACTAACAGGAGCTCACAACACATAAAACACCCACTGTTGACCCAGGAAGAGTGTGTTTAAATGGACATGAATCGAGTGTGTTTCTGAGCATGAACACCATATCCCATTGCTCACCCCAAATATTCGAGCTGGAGGCCTGCAAGCGTCCAGTTTAGTTAACCAGCACAGATCAGTATTTCAAAGTAAAAGTTGAGTGCTGTTTTTAACTAACTAACTAAACGTAAAGTATCATTTTCATTTTGTTGAATAAATGCTTGGCAGTCTTTCTTCTGAATGTTACATGAGGAAAAATATTTGTCAACAGTTCTGGATTAAAAGAGAGAAAGAGATGCAAAGATTCAGCTGAGTCACAACTGCCTGACTCCATCACGTATTGATCTCCTGCAGTGTGTGTGTGTGTGTGTGTGTGTGTGTGTGTGTGTGTCTGTGTGTGTGTGTGTGTGTGTGTGTGTGTGTGTGTGTGTGTGTGTGTGTGTGTGTGTGTGTGTGTGTGTGTGTGTGTGTGTGTGTGTGTGTGTGTGTGTGTCTGGTGTGTGATGCTGGCTTTGCATGACACAGCTTTTTTTTATTTTTCAGACTCAGTCTTACCCTTTGTTTTTTACTCCTAGGTATTAAAAACTACATTCACAAACATCCTCTTCACAGATAGATGGATGGATAAACAGTTCCTCAGATTTCCTTAGAGGAACTTTTGGTCGCCATGAGCCAGGTTGATACATTAATTATCATGACACACACATACACCATCTTTATGCCTCATCACTCCTCCAAAATGTTTCCGATCAGCCAGCAACACCTTTAATCCATGGAAATATCAACAGATGCGTGTGTGTGTGTGTGTTTGTGTATGTGTGTGTGTGTGTGTGTGTGTGTGTGTGTGTGTTGTAGAGAAAGGGAAAAATGCTGTGTAATCCCCCCCCTCCCTTTCTTTCTGTCCCCCAGTGGTATTTTTGTGCTTCTATTTTAGTGGAGACCAATGTGAGTGTCAGACCTTCAAAGTGAGGACATTTTGTTCTCATTCCTTCTCTTTGAGGTTAAGAAATATGCCAAAAGTTTAAAATTATAGTGAGGATGATTAGCTGGTGTTGGGTCTGTTTTTTTTTCTGATTTCTGAGTTACAGTGAGTAAGCTTTTATTTTAATTGCAGCACCAAGCTGGTCGATTAAGCTGAGTCATTGGTGAATCAGCCTCATCATGTTAATATACAACATTTAACAAATCCTGTTTTAATTTAATGTTTGTTTAGTTTTGTACTTGCACCCTGCCAGCAGGAGGCTCGTCAATGTACTGCTGTGGATGTATTTTAGACACCTAAAAAAACTCTGAAACAGTTTAACTGTACGCTATATTTAGGATATTTTCACCGCTGTGACTTCGTGTCAGACTGCCCTTCCTATTTCTCTGCTGTGTTCAAAGACACCAGACTCCATTGAGCAAAACAATAATTTATCGTTTATTTTCAGTGTTTCACAAGCCCACATGCTGGGCATCCAAACACCTGAGCTCCTAATAGCTTTAGTTGTGTTTATTGTAAAATAACATGGGTAAGTAGATTATACTGGCAGTTAGCTTAGGTTGGCTAGCTAAGAGGAAATGTTCTTCAGTTGACCTTAACGTTTTGCTGTTGTGTGGTATCTGTTGAATTCTGCCAGTTGGTAAAAATCTGATTGAGACAATCATTACTTAAATGGCTGAAATGTTATTAAAAATCCTTTATTTTAAAATGTACTTTAACTTACTCAAGACAGCATCTCTGGTCCAGTTGATGCTTGGAGCCTGGAATGAAAAAATGCACAATTTCGCAAAAATCATCCGCTCAGCTAAAACTTGTCAGAGATGCAGTTTTACAGGATGGACCTATATTCAGAAGTTTCCATTAGTCTGACCCCCACATGAATGTCAATACATAGAGTACAGTTAATTACAAACACTGTATAATGCAGTTCAGCATTACTAACTTTACTTTAGAGTGTGTTTGTCTGCACTCACCTTTCTTTACACAGTTAGGTTGACACACCTTTTATTAGATCGAAACTTTGGTGAGCTGCAAATGAGTTGCACGGTGTAAAAGCCTCTGAAATACACTCAAAACTGCTCTAAAACTCAACCCAGACAAACAACAAAGATAAATCCTTTCTCAGTGGGAAGTTTTCCAAATATTGTTTGGGTAACATCATGGCTGGACTATTTTCAGCAGTGGATTAATCCACATATGTGAGCTTGAAAGAAAATAAAGTACTGTGTGTGTGTGTGTTGGTCGTACTGAAGGACTATGTTGAGGCTCAGTGTTGAATATATCAGCAGACCCTCTGTCCCTCTCTCACATTATCATATGTTGGAGCAGCCATATTTGCTTACAGACATATATATTCACATGTTATATATAAACTCCGGCCTGTCATCAGTATGCTGTGTAACTCTATCTCTTCCAAACTGGAGCTGAGCGTTTCTCACCCTCCTCCTTCTCCACTACTTCAGGCTTCAACTACATAATCATGTGTTCCCATTCAACTTTCTGAGCATTAACTTTATAGAGTTAAAAATGTTTTCAGAATGTTTTGTATTAGTTTATCTGTTGTTCTTTTTTCTTCTTATCATAATTTATTAAGCATTACTATCTGATTGATTTACTGCACATGCATTATTTTCTTATTGATCCACTGCTTTTCATGTGTATCACCTTGTTGTCATTTGGTTCTTTAGTAAAAGAAGTAGCTCTAAACCCTATTATACCTCAGGTCTTTATAGGACACAATGCCCTCCAGCAAGCACTTACTAAATTACATTTAAAGATAATTTCTTTGGTCAGAATCTTTCTGATTAAAAATAACACTTACCACTTTTATTTTGTATGACATGCAATTAAAGTCCAGATGTCACAGGTATTTTATAACTTGTAATGATACAGTATTACAGGTAATCTGCAATTCCTGGGTTCCCTGAATGCAGCATTTCTCTGCAAACAGTTATGAAACTGTGATTAGTCATCTTTGGCTTCCCCCCTTTTAAACCTGCAACACGTGGTGGAAGGTTATACATGATGAACTTATGTACTTTACTTAAGTACACATGTCTGTATGTGTAGCATATATGTAGCATTACAAATCTTGAATATCATCTTCCTGTCATCTCTCCAGTATCAAATATGTAATAATCTTTCATGTTTATCTTTTTGTATGTTGCATTAAGATACCAAACAATCCTTTTTCAATATTCTTACATACTTCTAATTAAGTATTTCCCTTTACTGCTACTTTTTAAATACTTTTATTCTGTCACATCCCAGAGGAACATATTGTACTTTTTACTGACAGTACTTGAGTTTTTTGTATTCAATTTCACAAGTGCTTGATAGTACAACTTATTTACTTTTACTTAAAAAAACACACTTAAAAAGTGTCAAAAGTTACACATAAGAAGTCAAAAAAGGATTGCTAAAGTAAAACTTCCACGTACTTCTGCTATTCTGCTTGTCTTTGTATGACATGTGTTGGCTGTACAGGAGCAGGAGGAGTTACTGTACAGAAAAGTATAAGTTATGTAATAAGTGCCCTGTTGGAGCTGAAATTGTGTTAGAAGAACAGAGTGAACTTTTTGTGGAGATTTCGTAGACGAGGTAATGGGACACCTGCTGGGCGTGGCTAAAGGTTACTTTGACGCACTCTGATTGGCCAAAGGTCACGTCACTCATGGAGTAACCCGCAGGTAATTGGTCAGCGGAGTCCCCCCCCTTTCCTTCTCAACTTCACTGTCCATCTGAGACACGGGTCCGACTTCACTCAACTGTCGTGTGGCGCACTTGTCCAACTTTACCCGGTGTCACGGAGCAGACGTACCCGGAGGAAGTTACCGGTTCGGTTTAGCAGCTTTTTCCCCCCCGGTGAAGAAGTGTGTAACACGAGGTAACTGAGCCCCCAAAAAGTTCCGGATCTGAAACTTTTTTTACCTCCAGTTTGGGGAAAGAAAGAAAAATGGCAGACAGCGAGCACGTCTCTTCCTCCACTCCTCTCTTCAGCGACGAGGCTCACCACTACGAACCGGAACCAGAGCATGAAACAGTGCCCGAACCAGAGCCCCAAGTGAAGCCCAAACAGGACCTCTTCAGCACGGATGATATTGTGGACTTGGTCGGAGGGGCTCAGGACGCCTTGGCCCGCCACTGGGCTGAAGATAGTGCGCCACACGAGTCCACAGAAGCTTACTTCGCCCCTGAAAAAGAGGAGCCGGTAACGTTATCAGAGTCATTCGACGTGACGGAACCGGAGCCAGTGGTGTCGGAACCAGAACAGGAGCCTGTCCTCCCAGACTCCACCAGCTTTTCATATGTTGCCGACAACACTCCTTCTTTAGTCGCCGAGGAGCCAAGAGAAGAAGTTGTTGTTGCCCCCAAAGTAGAACCGGAGCCAGAGGCTGAGCCAGAACCTGAACCGGAGAGCGACGCCCTCCCCGCGGCAGAACCCCAGAAAGCAGCCCCTGCAGAAGCAGCAGCAGCAGAAGAGAAACCTGCGGTGACAGAGGAACCACCAGCTCCGGCATCTTGTGAGTGTCTAACCTATGAAATGGATGAATAGTTTAAGCGTTTGTAACGGATATCTAAACGTTAATTGTGTGCTGTAGTTATACAGCGTTTTAACGGTTTAGCTGGCTTTTAACGCTTATTTTCCATGGTACGGCTCGAGGTTAGCATGAGGTGCTCGTCAAAACGCCGACAATGATATGCATTATCGCCGTAAAGTGCCACATTTTGTCGGTTTAACCAACTTGAATCACCGGTTAATCTTAATTAAGTGAATTTATCCGCATTTGGTAACATTAATGATGACACGGTGAGGTTAGCCGGCTAGCTAGTGATGCTACACCCGAGGAGGGGGGTTGGTCATCTTAAACCTAACCTGCTGTTTGACATCCTGTGATTGTGATTAAGGTTAATAAAAAATAAAACAACACAATTTTAACAGTTTTTATAATGAGGTGGGGTAATCTATCGTTGTTTTTGCACATTTTTGGCAAATAAGCTAACACGTTAGCCCCGGTTTTTGCTCTGTTGTAGGCCCACCTGTTTTGACAAATATGAAGCATACTGTTGCTTGGATGAGGTGGCACTTTTGCACCATTTTAAACCTTGCAATGCGTCTTCAACATTTTAATCTACTATACCAGTGAAGTTTAATAAACCTTTAGCATTAATACATTTGAATTACTGCTCCGTTATATTGGTAAATTGTGTCAGACTGAGCATCTGCTATCGATACACGCTGCTGCTAAAATGATTCCATTATCGGACAAAAGCATTTTATCTAGGTTTTTTGTCCGAAAAAACCAAACGAAATGAGGTTACTGAAAGGCTATCAGGTGTCTGGATATCACGTTCCTGTAACTCGAAGCTAAAAACCAGGTTAAACACGCCCGATGATCGGTCTCATGTCCGGTGTCAGGTTGAAACCTTCTATTGAAATAACATGACAGTTTATTTATGTGAAATCTAGGGAATTTAATTCAGATGGATAAGAGATAAGGTGAAATTGTCTTTAATATCATGGTGGATGAATTAAAGTAGGAAGAAAAGCAGCATGACGGGTGATGATGCTGTCCGATATTGGAAGCAGTCGACTGTTAGCACAGCACTGTTTCCCACAGATTAGTCACAACAAAGGAATCCGCTCTGCGTCCACTCCCTTTCGGCTTCCCCACATCTCCATATTGCTGCCACACTAACAGTAACGCCCTAAAATCAATCACTGCTTTACCATTTGATGTGTTTCCGGCCTGTTTCCACTCATTCACCCCTTTCTCCACCCAACCAACACCCTTAATCCCGGGACGATTTGGCTAAAGAGGCCTCCATGTGTCCCTCTTGTATGCAGCTTTCACAGGCGTATGTATCAAAGTCGCGTTTCTAAAATTTTAAATTGAGAAAATGTGTATTGTGTGCTGCTGTTGTTTATTGGGATGTGACAGGTTAACAGGCCCATCGCCCTCCTCCATGCTCGGCATGGGAGGCAGGGTGGGGCTGCTGGCAAGGCCCCACTGATGGAGGTGGATAAAGCATGAGCACCAGTTAAAGCAGCAGTCGCATGTCTGAACAAAAGGCAATCATTCATTCATATCTCCCACCCTTTTAAGGTTATTTTATCTCAGTTTCATTTTTTAAATTATAGATCAGTGTCATTTTGGTAGGTTTTCTAGCCTTTATCACTCTGATACACGTGTTTTCTGTTTTTACAAGTAGCAAACCTAAACATTTGAGTGGTGATTATTGGACCTTTTTTTTTTTTTAAAGAAGCTTTTGGTGTAGGGAAGGGAATTCCTAATTCCTAAGATCTTGCCATTATCAATTCTGCTTATCGGTTCAGTTCTTTATCGATTCCTGATAACATTTCTGTTTGAAAAACTAGGCCCACTTAGGTTGTGAGGGTGAACACAGCTGTAGTCCTATCTCAGAGTCCCAAAGCAGTGAATAATGTCTACCTTACAACTTTTGAACAAGTTCCAATGATTTGCTCGCGTTGCAGAGATTGCAAGCAGAGCTGTTATCTTTCTAAATGAAAAGAAGCCAGGCTTTGGATCTTTTTTCCAGTCATGACGCATGAGTTTTTGCAACTGAGAAAAACATGCAGGCATTGATGAAAGGAATTGAAAACCAACATTATTCTGAATGTAGCATATAACAATTAAGACATATGGGCTACTTGCTTCAGCTTCTCGCCTATTCAGGATATTTTGATAGGAATCTTCCACTGCTTCTGGTGTTGTATAAACCAGCTTTTCACCGTCAACTGTAGGACATTGTTACAGGTTAATCAATCATGGAAAAACACGATTATAACTTGCAGCTCTAGGGAAAATGGGTTTGGTAACAGAAGAGAAAACTGGGTTTTGGCACTAAAATATTCACATTGTCTGCACCCAGATACCCTCCCACACACTTCTGCTTCTCTTTAGTGTGTTGTCTGTGAACATAAGTCTGAGCCCTGCTGTGCCTTCACCTCCCAGATTCACTTAATCGACCTTAAAAAAGGTGTTTGAAGTGAAATGTTGTGTCCTGTCCGACAGCGTGACTGACATACTCGTTAATCAACAGTCACTGCCAGCCTACATCTTATTTTTGGGCCACCCACATCTGTCAGTGTGTGTTTGCACAGAGCTTGTGATGCGGTCAGGTGGATTAGATGAAGAGGAGAGATGTCACACACATAAGTCACGGAGGCTTAAAGCTCCTTGTTGTTGTTTTCTCTGTAACCTGGTGCACATAAGTGGGGTTTAGTGCTGCAGAGCCAGATCCTCTCCACACCAAAGCAACCACGCCTGACGTTTCTGTCTGTATCTGTTGTTTTTACTCTGCCAACAAAGCAGCTGGCATTCAGACTACAAGTCCTAAATGTGATGAGAACCACATGTTAGTCTGCTTTAAATCTAGCCTCTTATCGCTGTGATAATTGCTGATATTTCCAGAGCTGTTGATGCATACCTATGTGGTGCTTATTCATCACATTAAAGGAATAATTTAGATGTTTTTTAAAGTGAGGTTTTATGAGTTACTACTGCAATCGACGGCGGTTTGGAGAAACACAAAGGAGTACCAGTAGGAATCCAAGCAACGTTCTGCTGTATTATAGATGCCTAAAAGCCTCAATATCATTCTACGTGTAAGCTATATTTTCACGCAATTACCTGGCTGTTTGACGACCATTTCTCACTCTATGCTCTCTTTAAAGCCACCAGACTCCCCTTACAGAAACAGTAGTTCTTCGCAGGACACAGGAGTTGCTGAATCGGTTGTTTTTGTGTCCGTGTGATTTCTGTGGATTCTCCAAAGACACACAAACTAACTGATGGAGGCAGCGGTAGCAACACCTTTGTCCTGCAAGGTATCATTACTGTTTTTGTCCATGGATTTTGGTGGCAAAGTAGTCTAAATATAGCAATTCAATTAACACTTTCCTGAAGAAAGGAACACAACCTTCGCCTGAAGAAGCAGTCTTTAACAAAATGAGTCCAAAAGGAACCAGAATTCAATTTAAGCTTTAAGTATTTTGAGACCTCCTTACATAATGCGTGTCTTTACTGTAGCTTTAAATTCAGGTGGTTTTACACATTTTTTTCCCAGCAGGACCCCAAGTAACCTGCTCTGGGTCTTACCCCCTTGACAATTAATGGAAAAACTCACGTTCCAGACCAAGCACAGAATCGTACATTGAGTTCTTCATTTTACAAGATGGCAGCAGGTGAGTCTCTGGCCTGAAGTCGTATATCAGTGTCAAGCTGTGAGACGCTCCCTGAGACACTTATAGCTCAGCAAATACCTCTGCGGTAGAGCGAGGCGATTACAGGGGTTCGATTCCCACCAAGGAGAGAGACAAAAGGAACAACTCCTTCTTAAAATGTTTTATTGTTTCATAGGAATGAATGATATAGTTTAAATGACTATCCCAATATTATAACACAACATTTTATATAACAATATCTGTCATATCATATCTTTTTTGTAATTTAATCACAATATAGCATGATTCTTTTTTTCTTTTTGGAAGGTCAATAAATAAATAGTGTTTTTTTAAAGTAACCAACTAAAGCCAATGATTAATTAAAAAAAACTTAATTTAAAAGTATGTTCTTCAGAACTTCAATGAAATAATGTTAACAAAAATGCACAAACATAGTAATAATTATATAAAGACAAATAGACCTCTTTACACATTATGTCCTGACCAGTATGCACTGTTTTCTGGCTAATGGAGCTTAAAGGCTGGCAACTTGAGTGCGGTTTATTAATGCCATTCAACGCAGTGGTAATAAAGTAGAGTGTGTCAAGAATACACAATCAACAAGTAATATTCCACGTGCAGCCCTGTGATCAAGCCATTCATTTATAGAGATGATTCAGACCCCTGTTAACCGTCCACAGGGAATGGCACAATGACTCCATTACCTCATTTTAGACGGATCATGTAGTCCACTACACAGTGACTCAGTGTGACCCATGATTCCTGTAAAAAAAAGAAGTTGCGTAGACAACCCGTATCTGAAATGTATCGGCAAATAAAACCTGAAAAGCTTAACCTGCCGGCTCCAGTTTTAACTGTCTGCAGACAGAAGTGTCTGTAGGTCCAGCTATGTTTAGGGTTGCATGTGATGTCTAATCTGGTTACATTTGCTCAGATCGGCCCACTTAAGGCTGTCCAAATCTAAAGCTTGTTCAACAATTACAGCATATGCTATGAAGGGCTGTTTGTTTTTTGTATTAATACCCTGAATAGAAATATACTTGTGGCTTCCTGTAGGATACACAAATGGTATTCAATCTATGGTTATTCTTAAACCAAGTGAAAATGACTTGTTTCCACTTAAATCTGACGTGATTAACAACTGTAACGGTATTGTTAAATGTGTGTTCTTGGTTCAATCCTACAGGTCTTCTTCAGGGCTGGAACATAAACGTAAACTGCAGAGGTAACCAAACAAAAACGGCCGCAAATAAAGAATCATTTTGGCCTTTTGATTATGTGTTAATAAAATCAGGGTATTCATTACCGACTCATTTCCTAAAGCTTCTGATAAATGTAACTCCAACAAATTACATAATCAACTTCATGATTTATTTCAGCTGATTTGACTGATTGCAGTTTGATTTTGTCCTCGTGTGATTTAAATGTTTTATTTGTCCAATGATTTCAGGGATTATGCCTTTTTGGGAAGTTAATTTAAAAAATCATGTTTGAAGAAGAGGAGATTGATATCTCAAGTTTTATGTTCATTAAGTTACGCTGCAGGCTAAGCAAGTTTTAGTATAATCGTATGCAAATTAGATCTGCTGTTTGCAGTGTACCATCAATATACAGACTATCACTGGATTGCTTTAACACATAAAGGTTCTCAAGCAGGTTTTGCAACTGCTTCTTATAACTTCTAAACATATTTGTAGAGGTTTTATGTTTTTTTTTGTAGA
The DNA here is from genome assembly GCF_036324505.1 of Eleginops maclovinus. Taxonomy (NCBI): domain Eukaryota; kingdom Metazoa; phylum Chordata; class Actinopteri; order Perciformes; family Eleginopidae; genus Eleginops; species Eleginops maclovinus. The sequence goes on from NC_086370.1 coordinate 20,674,325, forward strand.
GGGGTGGATATAATGACATCTACAGGACATGCAATTAGCGCTGCGTCCTGGTTTGACTGTAGAGGGTATTTCTACCTGTGCAGGCTCATGTGAGAAAAGATGTCCAATCGGTTTCAAAATAGTTGTCTTAAAGCAATGTTCTGTACAGTGATAATGTTTTGTTATCTTAAACCTGTGCATATTTAACTTTCCAAAGCGTATTATATGTTATTTAGACAGAGTCGGGAGGTTGGGAGTAATATTCAGAGAAAAATTGCTAGTAATTTGTCTGTTTCTTTCTGTCTGTGGATTATAAACTCGCTTTTTGGATTGTAAATGATATTATGATAGTTTATTTAAACAAGGCTCATGAACTCCAGAGGATTTTGTGTAGCCTTTGAATTATGAATAGTCGCTTTTGTTGGATTTGCCATTGACTTGCACCCTGGCTTTAGAATTGCTACAAGCTGTCTTGCAGACTATAATCCACTAAAATCTCTTTGTGGATGAACCAGAAAAGCAAAAGTGCTATGTCATTTTCAGCTTTTATCCATAACACATTTTTTGTGCACACCTTGCCAGAAGCAGTGTTGTTTGGTACAATGATCAGAAACAGTTCTCCTCGTTAATACAACTCGGCTTGATTTGCTTTTACAGGCCATCTGTTTTTAATAAGTTTCCTGTCTTTGGCAACAAGTCGTGTTGACGTGCAAGAATGTGCTGTTATGTAACCGCTGACAGTACTTCTTAATGTTTCGATTATATTTTCACGTATGTTGAGTAAGTTGTTTTCAAACTGCCCGTTTTGCCCTCCTGTTGCTCACTTCTGTGAAATCCTGAGGATTACACACCACTAAACCTAATCACTTCCTCCTGATCAGAGAGGAATTCTTTCCATTCCTGTGTCATCATGACCGCTATCTCCTTCTTGATTGCCATCAGCTTTCTTTATCTTTCTCCATAGCAAACTGTCATGTCCCCCCCCCCCCCCTTACTGCTAGAGGAGATCTTTTTAACAAACATTTACACACCCAGAGAACCTGTTGTGTAAGAAACATCAACCTACAATGTCAAGTTGTGATACCCAGTCTTATTCTCTAGCTAGTGTTTCCTTCTCAATAATATTTTGAATTGGACGAGGAATACCCTGCAGGGTCCCACGTGAAGTCCTCCTTTTGATTTCCCTTAACTACACGGATGCGTTAATTAAGACTTCCCAGCTGAGAATTACTGACGCGTAGTATTTATAGCTTCTTTCGCACATGTCACATTTCCACCACATGGGACGGATCTTCTTGACGTATTTTTGGTACCAGGTGCTTTTCACAATCTCGTTTCCCGCTGCAGATCATAACGCCTCTGTGTAGGCAGTGTGATCCGCTGTTTGCTGTATCTGCAATACTTCTTCTTTATCGTCTGACTGGGGAAATTGTAACGTCAACTTTATTTTCCGGTTGCAAATGTTCTTGTAATGTATTTAACAATAATAAGTTCTGTTAAAAATGCTTAATGTGTAAATTCTAGGTTGAAATGCATCATCAAATGTGTCTTTTACCACGTGGAAATGTGTTTCATCAGACATGCATAACCCTTTAGGTCCCGTCTTGCACTGTTCCTTTTTTCATTCACAGCACTGCCGTCCTGGCATCTTTCCTGAGGTTTTTGACTTTCAATCTCAAACTTCATTCCCTAATAATTGGATGCTATCTGTCACTTTCCCTTGTCTTTCTTTTCTGGGCTGACTAAACTCTTTCTGCTGCTTTCTCTTGTTTCCTCCACAGATGTACCTTCTCCTTCTAAAGCTCAGCCTCATCCTCTGATGCAATTCCCAACAGGCAAGTTATCTCTGCTCGCTGTGTTTCCTCCTTTATTTTCTTTCATCACTTTTTTAGTTCACTCCTGCATTTTGTGGCAAAAATTGCCCTTTGCATGTAAGAAGCTGTAGAGTTTTGTCACCCTAATTAACTTTTAACACAAGATGCTTGTGAGTTTGTATCTTAACACAAAACTAAATTGTATGACTTTGCTTGTATTGTGACTCACATGGGATTGTTCTCGTAGAGTAGATTTGTGATGAACTTACACACGTAGTATTGTAGGAGTAATGATTCCCCTCAGTGATAAACAAACAATATGAACTGAATAACAAAAATGTGTAAAAGATCTTTGAGAGGAATCATTATCTACTATATTTAACAGCTTGTGTTTTGATTGGGCATGGTTTATTGGCGCCATACCTGGGACAAAAACATATTTTACCACCATGCTTCAAACCAGGGTGGTAAATACAGACCACCAGACAAATGCTGCCAAATCTTGACTGGAAGACAGTCTGCTTTCCAAAAACCATATTCGAAAATATATATATTGTAGTCCTTTTTTATGCCAAAAACATAGCTGATTGCTACAAACACATATTACCTTCCCTACCTGAACTTTATTTACCTTTACCAACAATTAATTACAAAATGAACACCATGCTGCACTAAGAGTTAAACTAGTCATTCAAACATAAACTCATCAGGTATCTGTTTTCTCATAGGCTTCTTAACAATCACACTTCTTTTTTGCAACTAGGCAATCACATGGGTTAACTTGTATCTTGTAACTTTGAGTAATTTTCTAAATGGCGTGTAAACAGTCTACCAGCCGGCTCTTTTTAGCAGCTCTTGTCTGGTCTGGTGTTGCTTTAATTAAAAATGTTTGTGCTAATAGCTCTACCCAGGTGTGGTGGGCACTGTAAGGAATGGAGTATGTCTTTGATATGTGCTGTATTGCATTCTTCCTCCTCCCTCTCTACTAAAGCACTTGGGCAGAAGGGTGATTCCCCTGCTCCCATCTCTCCTCTCTCTCCTCTTCACTCCCCCGACTCTCTGGAGGAGCTTTCTCTGACCGAAAGTCCCAACCAGCCCCCTACTTCAGGATTTGCTGCATCTTTTGGCTCCTACTCCACTGTACCCCCCACAACTCAGTCCAAGGACATGCCTTGGGTGGGTGAAGAGGGTGACTCTGGACCGGGCCGTAGTAAGATTAAGGAAGATCCATTAGCTGGTCCTTACCTGAGTTTAGGGAAAGACCCAGGGCCTCATAATCCGTGTGAAGACAGCGGCGTTTCCTTTTCACCCGAGGAAAAGATGATTAGCTCAGACAGGTCCTCCACTGGCCCTTCCCCCGTGAACCCCCAGATGAAGGTACCCGAGTCTCATCTTGCCTCCTCTAACCCAACAGAGCACTGGGATTCACCGTTTCTAGCATCCCAAGACGACCCAAAGGCCTCAATGGATACCTTCTCCAAGGACTCGCCTCCCATTAGCTCTACCAGGTATGAGTCAGACCTCCACGGCAACCAATCTGATGACGATGATGACCTGATGTATGAGGTGAAGAAGAACAACAACCCATTTGACGGCTATTCCCCACTGGCGGACAGCGGCTACTCCCATTTTGGAGATTCCAAGTCCGACAACAAGCCTTCAAAAGTGTCAGAGTCCCCTACTCCTGATCTGGTCCAGTATGGCCTGAGTGGAGAATCCCAGGATACCCCACTATCTTTCTTAGATGAGGGGGAAAAGTTTGAGACTGGAAAGATGGCCGCTGATTCACTCATGCAGTCAATGAATCAGTTCTCATCTGGTCTGAAAGACGAAGAGGAAGAAGAGGATTCTCCTCTACCTACATCGCTTCCAGACATCCTGAAGACGTCCCCGCTCAACCCGGAGAAACTGGACTCTGGCTCCTCTGAGGGAAGCCCGGAGCAGAGTCCCATCCTTGAACGGAGGATGATGGAGTCTCCCAACCCTCCAATCAATCTGTCGGCCAACAATCCGTTTGCTTTTGATGCCAAAGTGTCCCTGCTGAAGGAGATGACTGAGCAGTTGGAAGTGAAGTCAACCGACAAACCCAAAGTCGAAGACGACCAAAGCTTTGGTGCATTCGATCTTGTCAAAGAGGTGGAGGAAACCACCCCAACTAAGGTCAAAGAGGAAGAACCGGCCAAGATGGAGCAGAAAGATTGGTTTGCAAGCCAAGATTCTCTCAAAATGACCGAGAAGTTTGAGCCTCTTGACTTCCAGAGCAAAAAAAACCAAGCTGAAGATTCGGATTCAGAGTCGCCAACAGCAGACTCCCTGTCTCCGGTCCTGGAAGCCATGGCCAAGAACCCTGCTAGCTTCCAGGTGGAAACGGAGAAGATGGACCAGAAGATGATGGAGGTTGAGGAGCCAGAGATGGCAGAGGAAGTGTCCGAGCATGAAGTGTCCTCGGAGGAGTTTGAGTTCATCGAGCGGCCTCCAAGGGGCGTCATTGATGAGTTTCTTGAGGCTCTGGATACTTCTAAGTTTGCCTCCTCCAAGCCCCCAGAGATCCCCATGGATGATGATGATGATGAGGATGATGATGATGATGATCTAAGCTTTGGGCACAAAGACGTGGCTCCAGTTCCAGAAGTAACCCAAACTCCCCCTGAGGTCAAAGAGGAGGCTCCAAGCCAGAGCTCCTACCGAATCCTTACCCAGGCCTCCCCCCAAAAGAGCAAGGCTGAGCTGGAGAAGCTTGACATTCAGCAGCCACCACCCCAAGTTCCACTCACCCACTCGCCTGTTCGCAAACCAGAAGAGGCAGTGGCTAAGAAGAGCATGTTTACGATGCCAAGTGTGAACATAAGAGCAGGTAAAATAAACCAGCATGGAAACATCCCCCCCACCCCTCCACATCCTCCTTAGTTTTCACCGGCACTTCCATATCCATCGGCTTCATTTTCATCTCCACTCCTTTTGTTCTCCTGAGTTATTTTCTCCCAACCAATCAGCAGCCAGTATTCCACTTTAAATCCCATCTCTTTCCTTTTCCCTTTCCTTTCTTGCATCATCCCCTCTTGGTTTTTATTTGCATATTCTCTGAAAATATAACCATTGCATTTTGTTACGTCTGGTTTCTGGTTGTGATTTTCATTGTTTTGTTTTTTTGCTGCATTTTGTGCATTTCTTTCATCCTAATATCATTTCTTTGCACCATTTTATTTTTACATGTTAAGATGTGGTAAGTAAAATGTGATATTTTCACTTCTGTTGCAATGATCAGCCACCTTTTTATACTTTTAAGTGGAAGGATAACATAGTGTTAACGTTAATTAATGCACGATCAGAAATGGAGAAATCCTGGGATACAAACACTTGTACAGTCACTCTTTCTAGAGTTGGATTCGCTTTGCGTCTGCTTTTAACTTCTCTCGTCTCTAGAAATAACTCTAGATGCCAATCTGAAACCAAACACTGTCTCATAGCCCCCGACACCTACTCACAACTCTGCATACACAGCTACCAGCCGCACCCTGGTACTTTTATCTGTATTTCTTTATTGCCATTTACAATCTCTCCCACCCTGTAATGATTATATAATTGCATCAGTTTTATACACCTGAGGATCAACCTCTGTCAAAATACTTTAGCTGTAGGACTTTAGACGCTGTTGAACTTACTATCTAGTAGTAACACCTGAATTATTTACTAGGTATATTCTTTTACTGTAAGGACTTTGTTTAACTTTCGAGTAAGTGATAGATTAAGCTATAATGTAATATTCTGAGTTAAGGTCAAAATGAATGTAAAAAATAAGACGCTTTATTGTGACAGGCCTTTCAGTTTTCTTTCTGTATGTTTTAAGTCTTTAATCCACAATTTCTTCAGTTTTTTTCCCTCAGGAAATAAGCCCTCTCCCATGGCTATGTAGTAATTATAATTTTGACCTACACCCTGCCTTCATGAGTAAGTTCAATTGTTTAATCAAGCGAAAACTGGCCAATATTTGCTTTTGCAAGTACAGATTTGTATACTTTTCTGTCCATTTATGGCAGTAAACTAAATCTCTTTGGACAAAAGATATTTTTGAAGATGATTGTATTACATTTTGAAACATCAAGATAATAATCTGCACTAATTATGATTGGTGAACTTTTTTGGAAGGCATATTTCCACTATTGTCAACATAATTTGTGCATTTGATGGAAAAAGTCCATGTTTTTCTCTTGAGTTTTGGAATCTTTTCATTTATGTTAAACCTGAGCGTTTGCTGTAGGTCTTAATGCCATTCGTGTTAGAGTAAATGTTTAATGTAATGATATTTCACATGGATTGTCAGACAGATGCCTTCTCCAGGCTTTTAGAAAGTGATGAACGACCCTCTGAAGACAACAACAGTGCTTAGTCCTCAGTTAAATGGATGACTCAGTTTTTTTTAAAAAGCTGATATTGATCAGTTAACACACACGCATATTTCTGCAGCGTTGCAGACAGACTGTGTAACTGGAGCAGTAGGACTTTGGTTTGTGTGTGTGTGTGTGTGTGTTGGAGGGATCTCCTGTTAATTAAAGCCGCCTCCTCCTCCTCCTTCTCCTTCTACTCCCTGCATTGCGACACTGGCAGGCCCACAAAGGGTTCTCCGACCCAGAAACACTCAGCAAACGTTCTTCATTAAACAACCCAAGGTGCAGAGCTGCACTAAAACATAAATCTCCTCCGTGCTGACGGCAGCTCTCATTTGAACTTTTCTCTAACGATAAATAAGGGATCCTAATGATTCTGCTAACGATCCTACCAGTACCTTACCTTTTTATTTGAAAGCCTTACTTTATTCATCAGATGTTTGTGCTTTTAATATCTCAACACAAATGGAAAAGAGTTTACTTTTACTAACAATTATTTAATTACTTTTTCAATATTTTGATTCGTGGATTGGTCTCGTATTTCAAGTAATATAACAAATCCTTTAAAAGATATTACAGCTCATATAACTCAATTTCCTTTGGGCAGCAAGAAGTACAAAAGCAGCTCAGAATTCTTTACAATAGGGAAAAATAGAAGTAACCAAAGCAAAAATCAATCGAAAATACAACGCATCAGACGGAAATAGAAAAAATAATATGAAGTAACTTAAATAATGCCAACATCTTAAGGAAAACATTTGATGGCATGAATTGAATCTAATCTAATGCAGTTAGAGGTTGAAAGCTTTACTTTAAAACAAGTCTTTACATTTTTTTGAAAGGTGATGACTCCTATCTGTGACACTGACTGTAGTCTGCAGTTCTATGAAGATTAATGGCCGCTGTGTGTCGTCAGCAGTGAATCAGTAAAGTTTCCCGGTGAAGGGTCACATCTTGTCCAAGTACAAAGCAGCACAAGCTTGGTACTTCTGTCTTTATGTAACGTCTCTTTCACCACCACAGTTCACCCTCCCATGAACTGAGGATGCTGATTTAGTTTTGGACACTTTGTCCCAAAACTGAAAGGAAAATCAATAACAGTGAACGAAGACATCAACTAATCAGTGTTACACTTTACAATTACATTTAATTTGGTGAGCTTTAATTTGTTTTTTTCTATGCATACATTTTAAAATGTAGATCAAATCAGGCCATATCATGTTTGATACCCTGCTGTTATGGTAGCAACAGTATGAGACTTAAATGCAATACTACATTTCTCATACAACAATATTATTATTTATTTGGGTTATCACAACTGAGGACCTGTTGTCTTTGACAGAAAAAGTACCTGTTTTTCTTACTTTCCAGGTTTTAGACAGTTTTTAATCAAGTTTAATTGAACATTTTCTGTAAAATAGAATAAAAATGGTTAATAAAATGAGACTGGTTCCCTCTAGTGGAAGATGTCATTAACTACAACTGAGATAATGTCTCCACATTTTCAGCTTTATTAAATCAGTTCCATCTTTTATTGAGGGTTTGTTTTCCCTGACTTATAGTGAACGGAGCTCTCCTGTTTCTCTTAGTCGTGAAAATACTAAATTAATGCTAGGAACTCTGAGAAAATAAGCTCATTGAAGAAACACATTTTGGTTGTTCTTAAGCGTAAAATATTGAGCCTTTTCAGCAGATTACTCTCTTGGTGTCATTTGATTAAACGTATCTTAATCAGTTCAAGAACTGATACTTAAAGATGTTATGTATGTTTTTTTTGGACTGAAACAGGATATTCCACTATTTTCCGTATGTACTATAATACATACACTTTAGAACTACTCGCACACAGTTTATCCTATTTGTATATTTTGGTTTTTGTAGTCTGGTTTTGTCCTTAACTCCTATATTATACAACTAGACTTTAATAAAGCTGTGCTATTTAAAACAATCATTTAAAGGAGCATGATTATGAAATAGTTTTTATTTATTTTAAAACTACGCATTTTTCAGTGAACAGTAAAAACAAAAAATCCCACAGATGGACAGAAATCACTCGTGTGCTCCGTCAGCAAATTTGAGAATGCAACAGGGGGAGGAGGGAGATAACGCATGCGTGAGGGAGAAAAAGGGAGGAGAAAGGGAAGATTACATTGGGCCTTGGTGAGCAGGAAGAGGAAAGGGAGAGGATGCCAAAAAGACTAAGCGGAGAGAAAGGCGTGTGAGGCAGAGAGGGTGGGGGGTGGAGGTGTGGGAGGCAGAGACGGTTATAGTTGCTGCGTCAGAGCGCTGGCATCAGACAGTCAGCTGACGGTTCATTTGCTCCCTCGCTGCAGTCGTCTCCCCCCACAGGAAACCTTGCTCGGGTTCTCCCCTCCTTCCTCAATCCCTCCCTCCCTCCCTCCCTCCCTCCTCCTGCAGCCTCACACACACATTTCCTCACACACCGGCTGCTGCCACTCGCTTGTCTCTGTGGGGAATGTGTGTTTGCTGATCGGACGGCATGGAGAACAACTCTGTTGAGGAGAAGGAGTCGGCTGCCAAGCTCTGGAAAAAAGAGGGTACATGCACCACCTCCACCTTTTTCTTTATATGCTTCTCTTTGTATAGGTACCTCCACCCTCAGAGGGGGTGGGGGGGCACTGCTGCAAGCGGCTCCTGGGGACAAGTACGGCGTCCACCATGGCTTTTATTTCACTGCTTCAGCTTGAATGGATGTTTGACATTGACTGTTACACAGAGGCGTTGCAGCAAATTCAGCTGCCGTGTCCATCGATTTGAACACTGCAGGCTTGGATCTGGAAACTTATTTTCAAGATTATTCTTTTGAGAAATAGTGATTTATAGACCAAAGTGCAAGGTGACATCTTTAATTGTGTTGTGCAGTTCAAAACCAAAAGAGGTTTGCTTTATTTTTGATTTAATCAGGGAAAAGAGTGTTTTTAGAGACATTATGCATGCTACATTACTTTAATGATTCAACTAATTACCAGAAGAGTTGCTGGTTATTAGTGGATCAACCTGTCATTGCAGACAAACAATTATTTAAATATCATTTGATCTCTTTTGGTGTCTGGAGTTTGAGCATTTTACTCTAATAGGGGAATTTTAGGATGTTTTTCATGCTGCTTGATACACATGTGGGACTACTTTTTGTCAAAGGTGTGATATGTCCTCTGCTGTCCTCACAGTTGACATGATTGCAGTTTTTTTTTCCCTGCTCGTCCTGCAGAGAGGACCTTTGGTCACAGTCAGCCTCTGTGACCAAAGGTAGACAGTAGAGAGGGGGAGGGATGTGTGAGAGGAGTGACGTTATCTGGCAGATTAATGATTGGCTCTTGTGCCGGGATATGCTGATGAGCTGGAGGAGAGTCAGGATGAACCCTTTTAGGATTTTGGCAGCTATCTGCATCCAGTGTGCCATGGACAAACACAGTACGCTTGAATGTAATTACATTACTTGAAAAATGCTTGAGTGCAAGATACTTTAACTACAGAATCACTAATATAAAGGTGTTTACAGGGTTTAAAGGGCTTGGGTGGTGTAGACCCTAAAAGAGTTGGACTTCTTACCTATAAAACCTAATCAGAATCAGTTCATTAAATTTGTTAAATTCAATAGTCTACTTGTCACACAGTTTACTTATTATTTATGTTCATATTCAACTGTGTGTATATATGTGTGTGTTATAGAGATAGATAGATAGCACATTTCATGATTCTGAAATGGAAGGATTTGGGCATTTTCTTATATTAAATACCATCAATACATTTCATATTATTAGATAAACCTTATTTTTTTAAATGACCACCTGTGTCACCACTTCCATCCAGCTGTTTGGGTTATGGAATAGAAATTCATGATTTAATTTGTTGAATTTTAGACTCATTTTGAGGGATTAAATAGCTTACTTGTGATTATTGATCATTATGAGGATGCAATACGAGTTCAGGGTTAGGGTTAGCCTTCTCTAAATGAAGTGAGATTTTTGGTATGGAAGCAAGTCATATTTCTGTCCCCTAATGATAGAAGCGTCTTTTTTTTAATGAAAGGTGTCTTTGCAAATAGTCTGTAATATGATTCATATGTCACAGGTCTCCAACATTTTTGGTTGAATGAGAGATGTAGCTAATGGCAAGAAATGTGTCAAATTCATTTGCATCTCAACACATTTGTTGTTTGAGACTTCAGGTTAAAAGAATGCTATGTCACTGAGTTGCTGCTGAAGACAAATGATGTTTTTTACTAAGATATTAAAACAATAATGCCCAGCTTTTAGAGTTTGACCTTTACAGTTAAAATCATTAATGTTGTGAAAACTAAATGTTTCCATTTTTACCCCTGACCTTTGCTAACATGTTGAATTCATGTTTTCACACACTTTAAAGGCCTATGCTTTAAATAGACGAAACAAAGAGACTGCTATGGATAGTATAAAACACAAATATCAGTTATCACACGCTGCCTGCTGATCTCCATGTGTGCTGCTGTCGCTTCTTATCTCAACACTGAGGCCTTTGTGCGGTGTGTGTTTAGTTCATCAAGCTGTCATTTATTGAGCCTGTAACTAGCGTAGAGGACAAGGTGGTGAAAGAGGCCGCTTGTGTTTCTCCCAGGGGGGTGAAGTATGGGCGGGGTGCACAGTGAAACAGCACTTTACTATGTGTAGTGTGTGACCCTCTGTGGCTGCAATAGTATTGAGGTTATCAAGCATTATCTTGTCAGTAACCCATAGGTCATTTATCTTTGGGATGAGGATCTAACTGTAATCATCAGTAAAATACCAAATGTATTCAACATGCCTTTACTGAAAATGTCTGTGCACACGAGAGTGAATTTAACAGGGTGTGGGGTTCAATTCAACACTATATTGCGACCACATTATTCTCTCTCTTCATTCAGCAGTTTGCTTGAATATTTCCTCCTATAATGCAGTATTTGAAGGTTTTTGTTGATCATCTCAGTGTTTTAACAAAGCTTTGTCTGAACTGTGAATCTGCAGGACCAAACATTCAAAAACGTCTTTGGACGGAGCCTAGCTGCATGCAATATAACACTAGATAAGAACTTTATATTTTTAGTACGAAACGATTACTTTAAGCCTAGTTTCTCACTTTGTATTGGGGCCAGTTTTATCCCAGCATGCACCTGGCGTTCCCTCGCAGTTCCTTACATGGATTTATTTTTGAAGGATGCTTTATTTTTGTTCCACTCGCAGCGGGTTGGATTTGAATTCCTAACTTTTATCTTTTCTGCTCGGTTGTCCTTTTACAGTGTCATTATGCAACACACCTCTCCCTGCAGTGGTCATAATCCTTTTATTAAACCCATTTCTTCATGATAACAGACGGCCTTTCACACACATACACTGTCTGCTTCGGCCGAACTTTGGACATCATGTAGTGTCTACCTGCAGGACTTGCTCCTACCACCCTGATTTCTGTCACATTTAGAGACTTAATTATGTTGCTCAAAACAGGAAGCTTTTTAGGCAGTCTGTGTTATTTTATTCCAATGTTATAAAGAACCTTCATTTCCAGTATCCATAAAACAATGTGAATTAAAAACTTGGCTTTTTTATTAAAAAAAGACAAGTAGTTATTTTTTATATTTTCATCTATTTTTCTATAAAGCATCAATTAGTTTTTACATATATAATTTCTACAGACGCTAACTCAATATTTTAAGTCATTGGTTTCACAAGACGATTTTTTTGTGCGTCTTATTATTTTGGGATACTATCACTAATTAATCATTAGTGTTGACGGCTTCTGTTTTTGACTTGCATAATATTTCACATTTGCTGTCCTGGGCAGTGTGACTTTATATAAAAGTACAATGTAAATTGGTAGTAATCAGTGGTCCATCCGGAGAGAGAAGCCGAGCTGCGCATGTGTCCCCCCGCCTCTTCCTCTCCTCCTCTCGGTCTCTGCCAGGCAGAGCCGCCGTGTTGCTGCACGCTATATCGGAGGTTCAAGATGGACGCCAAACAGGGTCAGTCTGCTCATAATCTTTCGTTAACCAGGCCCCGTTATGCTCACATTCACATCGCTTTCTGCGCACGGTTTTATCACCGGGTTAGTTTGCATGAGTACCAGGAATAACGCCGGGTTCACGTCAGGAGAGAGTGAGGTGTTGCGGGCCGCCGGCGGAGGTCACGCTGGACGGTTGACGTTTTGTACCCACGGTGAGGGGGCACCCCGGGGAGGAAATTCAAACCCCGGGTCCATGTTGGAGAGAGAGCTGATGATTAAACATAGCAACCGGGGTTTAGCTGTGATGCTGGTCTATTTTTAGCCTAGCGATGTTAGCACGGCTGCTACCATATGTAGCCAGACAGCCACATTTGGACCTCCTCCTCCTCATCCTCCAACTCTTCCTCATGTTGGCCCCTCTCCCCGGGTGTTTGAAACCAGACAGCGGCCCACTGTGTCAACACCCCCGGCGGCAGCTGCTACTAGCTTCTAGCATCATGATAGCATGCTGAGCAGTTAGATAATGAGGGGAGGGCTAGCTCCAAGCTAAAGCTAGCTGTCAACGCCCCACATGGACACCCCACTATGCTCAATGAGAAGCTTCCCGAAAACGAAGCTGCCTTATCAGGATTTTCTCGTCTAAGTAACTGTTTTTAAAGCAGCCAGCAGAGGAACTGATCTCTGGTTCTGTTTGTCATTGTAAAACCATAGCTGCACTGAAATTGAAACTGAAGGTTTTTCTTTGGTTTTTTACCAAATAGAGGAACAGATTTTACTAAACGTTCTTTTCTTTGTGAATATAGGTGAATAAAAAATGAGCAGTACATAATAGAAATCCTTTATTGTATAACAGAAAACCACTCAATGCATTAAACATCAATAGATAAAACGGCAATCTAAAATTACAAGTAGAATTAAATATATGTAAAAGCTTAAACTAACAGGAAATATTAGGCATTTTTTGTGAGGAATGTATAGCTACAAAGATTATTACAAAACATTGTCAAAGCGCTCAGATTTCCTCCTTAATGGGGGAAGATTTTTGTTTCTTTACTCTTCTATGAAAGTAAACCAAAGATGCCTGTAAATCAGGCTTGGAGACATATTTACTTCATAATGGATTGTATTTTATGCTTTTATTCTAAAGTGACCCTTTAAATAATGACGGTAGATTGTCATTTCCGATAAGCGATGCAGAAACATTAAGCTGTCAGATTCCAGCGTGCAGGTGGACGTCATTTCTCAGTGTCACACAGAACAACACGGAGAGCGTGCAGGAAACCACGACTCCTGCGCTGCTAATAATGTCCGCTGACCTGCCTGGAATTCCCTACTGAAATTTAAGTGTGCTCCAACATGAGTTCAGCTGTGAGACTGACCTCCCCCCCACCCCAAATCTCCACTACCAACCAGTCTATCTGGGTCCCTGCAGCACCAAGTCATAGAAACCTCAATATTTAGAAAAAAAAACATGGATTTGGATCTTTATCAAAACAACTCCACGATGTAAGACTAAATTCCTCACAGAGCCCAGCAAACACCAAAACTGACATTGATTTTTGTATCTTTTTTTCTGTCAGACATTTCATTACTTCTACAGTAAGCGAGGCAGACATTTTGAGTTCATTTACGGTGGCATAATAAAATAACGCTCATGCAACTTGAAGCAATGTCTTCCAAATCTGAGCAGCTGAGCTGGTGTTATATCATGTGGAAGTCTTAATGTGGCATCAGGGTGGAAAGAGTAGATAAGTCCAGAAGGCATGGAGACGAGGAGGAAGGTTGTGAGTCAGAAGCCGCTGTTAGGATGACAGTGTTTTGACTTCTGACCTCCAGCAGAGCTGCAGCATGTAAACTTTACAGATGCTCCGTCACATGCACCCACCATGTGAGTGTGGAGGAGGGAAACTCATTTTCCCGGAGGACACTTAAACTTTACCAAAACAAATTGACTTAGATTTTTAACTCCAGGACGGAGCATATCTGTCATGTCCCAAGACGACCTTCTGTTTTCTCATCGCATCATGTGTAATAGACCGCTGTCAAATTAGGTGAAAACGTCCTCCAGCTATACATATTAATTAAGAAATGTACTATCGTTTATTTTTAATAATACACATAACAAACACAACAACGCTTTAGTAGTTTTACATTGAGTATTCATTTTTAGTTCATTAGGATTATTCCTGAATTAAATACAGAATAAATAGTATTTAATATTTGGGGACAGTTTTCCTGCCAGAACCCCTAGCATAATATTTAAAGCAGTAAATTAAAAGGTTTTCTCTGGATGTTTGACACTAAACGCCCCTCTTCCTCCTGCAGTGGTAGATCTCCTCTACTGGCGTGATGTGAAGGCGACAGGCGTGGTGTTCGGCGCCGCACTGCTGCTGCTCCTCTCACTGACGACATGCAGCATCGTGAGCGTCTGCTCCTACATCGGCCTCGCTCTGCTCTCCGTCACCATCTGCTTCAGGATATACAAAGGCATCCTGCAGGCCATCCAGAAGTCCGATGATGGACATCCATTCAAGTGAGTACAACAGTATTGAGTGTAGTGAATATACCTTTTCAAGGTAAGAGATGCGCTGTACGATTTACACTACTGGTAAAAAGTTAGTTATTATGGAGTCATAGAGTACCATACAAATGAAGAGAACTACTAAAAGGATGGAAGTATAGTAAGTAAAGAGATGAATACATTTAAAGAGGAACAAATGAGTAAATATAATTTGCACCCCGAAAAAAGGTACCTTTAAATAAAATATTAAAATAAATAAGTTAAAAATAAAGGTGTGGAAAAATAAATGTGAAAGTATTAAGAGAAATAAATTAGTAAATAAGAAATGGAACAATAATGAAGAACATGGGCAATTTTGACTTGCCCATGAGAAGATATTCACTCAACATCCTTTGTAGATTAAATCAATTAAAAACACAATACTAAGAGAAAGAAGCCAGGATTATGAAATAGTGTCATTGGGAATTAAGCTCAGCCAGTGACTGACCTGATTTAATCCTGATCAGTGAGCTGCAGGCGTTATGATGAATGTCAGGCCCAGTTTTAGAAACACATAAAAATATCTCTGTATTTTCAGAGCGTGAAGAGAGGAGGTGTTTTTATTCTTAGCCTCTTGTTGGTTTGTTTGTTTATCCTCCATCCTGGCTCTCTTTCAAATCCTTCTTACTGTGTTTTCCTTTCACCGGCTGCTAATCAACTGACCTCATGGCTCCTGACGACCAATTAGCTCAGATTAACTTAAACTGAGGGAGAGGGTTGCTTTACAGTTGTAATCCTGAACGACTTTAGGACATGTGTGATTGAATGATACTTGATTGCAAGATCAATATCTACTTCGAAAAATGCCTTAATTTGACCCTTGACTGTCTTGACGGTTGCTCCTGCTCTGTTCCCCCCCTCAGGCAGTACCTGGACAAGGAGGTGGCGCTCTCTGAGGATATGGTCCACAAGTACAGCGACCTGGTTCTGGCTAAAATCAACAAAGGCATCTGCGAATTACGGCACCTGTTCCTGGTGGAGGACCTGGTCGACTCCATCAAGGTGAGAGGGAAAGATCATTGATAGAAGATGCACACATGAGGATTTAAAGGCAGACATTTTAAAAATACAGGCCGGTGTAAATCTTCAAACATTTTACACGGTGCTCTAAACTAAATCCTGATTTACAAAGGATGGTAAATAACAATTGAATTGTGCATTTGATTAAACGTATAAATAGAAACTATTCACTTACTCTTGTTCAGCCACGAACTCCTTTTTAATGTTTTGTATATATGGCCCACAATAACTCATTTACAAATACATAAATGGGATATACCAAGATTCAAGATGTACATAAAATCATTTGTAATATTTAATTATACGTTTGCCCCAAAAACACCACAAACCGACAGATAAAAACAATGCTATATTCTGAGTTTACAAAGTCCTAAATGAACTCGAAAATATTTCCTAGGATTATTAAAATACAAGAAATATTTAAAATAGATCTGAATAAATAATGAAAGAGCTGTGAAGTTTTTTGAGAGTGGTAGTTTTGTATGGAAGATGTGGTTAATGGAGTTTTAAGTAGGGTTGGGACACGATTTTCGAATAGTCGAATATTCGTGACACGTTCGAATAAAGAATACTCATTTCGAATGCCGCATTGATTGTTTTTTTTTAATTTATTTTTTATTGTATTGCCGCATTGACTAGTAGGCCTATTGATTTGCTTTCCAGTGGAAAGCAAATCAAAAAAGATACCCCCGCCTGGCAAAGTTGGCGAGCGCCTATTTGTGTGTGCCTGCAACGTCCGTGCCGTCGGAGCGCGTGTTCTCCGCTGCCGGCTTAATAGTTAATAGGCTGCGCACACGTCTCCACCCCGAACACGTTGACATGTTGATTTTTCTGAATAAAAATATGCAATAGGTTTTCGCTATTTTATTACTATTCTATTACTTTGCTATTTCTGTTAAATCCATTCGATCTCGTTGCTGAAACTGTTTCACCCGGTTCCGCCAAACAGGCAGTTAAATGAAAAACAGCGCAGCGGTTGCAATTATAAAACTGTTTGTTTGTTTGTTGTCATGCTGTAGCTGAGATAAATGCTCAGGGAATATGCCCATTTTACCGTTCTGTAATGTTTTTGTTGATTCAGTAAACTGTTTGGTTAAGTCTACTCTTTCTGTCGTGTGTGGTGGTTGAAGGAGGGGGATGTCGCACGTGAGCGCGCGTGTGTGTGTTTTTTTTTTGTTTTTTTTGGGGGGGGGGGGGGGGGCTCGATTTTCGAATAAAATTCGAATGTTGTCTAGCGAATTTCGAATAGTGTTTTGGACTGAAAGTCACATCCCTAGTTTTAAGCGTATATAAAAGAACTCCCATCTCTACGGCTGTCAGTCGTCTCGCTGCAAGTCTCATTCTTAAATCCCATCAGCAGGACGTCTGAGCCTTGGGAATGTTTCTGCAGAGTATAAATATAACTCTTCCTCTGATTAATCATTCTGTTATCACTTTACAACCAGCGGGTCATTAAAATGTCACAGCCCTCCAGTCAGAAATCTAACCGTTTTAAACTTTACGCTGGCAGCCATGTTTTCTCCGGGCTTTTTCCATGTTCTCTATTAGCACGAGCAGGACGCTGTCACGTTGTATTACAGCGTTTATATTCCTTCAGCTTCAGGGTTTATATCTCAGCTTTTAAAATAACAACCATCAGATGTGTTTCTGCCTTCTGGTGCTGTTTTTAATCCTCGGTATGAGACCAGCTAAAAAAAAAATCCTGTTTCAATATTGAAGTGTTGGACTGGTGTTTTGAAACGTGCATTTGTGTTTTTACTTGCCTTTTTATGAAATGCTATACAATGGTAATCATAGAGGTGGAGTGCAGATACAATATTTGAAAACACGAAAGAACACGGGTACAAAGTAAATGATTATTATAAATTAGGTCCTTTAAAAAAATAATAGTCTGCTAATGATCAGAGAAAAGATTGAAGTAAACATTAACGTCCTTATATCAAGTTCTTTGTGTTTTCCAACCTCTTTATATTTTTGACATTAATGACTGCTTTCTACATTTTCCTGCTGCAGTTTGCTGTGTTGATGTGGATCCTGACCTACGTCGGCTCCCTGTTCAACGGCCTCACTATTCTTATTCTGGGTGAGTGACAATTTTCATCTTGCTTGGAGGCTTTTACATTATATATGTATGTATTCGTTTAATCAACTGGCAATACAATTATTCAAATAAATGATTTAAAATGTGTTTTCCAATCATTTCATAAGTCTACAGTCAATTATTCTGCTGTGGTATCAGTTGGTCTGTGAGGCGTTCAGTGACTGTTGGTAATTTGAATTCTTCTTCTTCAGGTCTGGTCGGATTGTTCAGCTGCCCGATCGTCTATGAGAAGCATCAGGTAAGTCTTTAATATTAATCCTGTTGTTGTTGTTCTCTTCTCATTTTTAAATAGGTATTTGTTAAAGAAATATTCCTCCATATAAGGCAAAGCTTTTTTTCTGATCCTTAATCATTTTTTCTTTGTGTTTCCAGGCTCAGATCGACCATTACCTGGCTCTGGTCAACAACCAGGTCAAAGACGTCGTTGGAAAGTAAGAAACGGAGCTCTTAAAACATGTTTTAGAGGCTTTCAAAGAGAGAATGGCAGTATGTAGACAGACACGAGTACCTGCAGGAAGATAAACAATATACCTTTGTCCTATTTTAGATTCCTGAAAAAACAATAACAGTACATTTTATATTGGCTATTTTTTTAAAACGGCCCTTTCTGATGAAGACTTCAACACCGAGCTCCGCAGGACACAGGAACTGAACTAGCCTGAGATTCTCCCCAAGTCCAAGATGTGAATAAAATGACTTGTATAATATTTTTGTTAATCTTCATTATTTTTCCCCTGCAGGATCCAGGCGAAGGTGCCCGGGATGAAACGTAAAGCAGAGTAAAGCAACGTCAAGTCGGAGTTTGTTTTCCGGAAGTCCTGACCGGAGAGAGGGGGGAGTGTTGTTGGGGGAGGGAGGGCAAGGGAGGGTTGATGTATGAAGGAAGTCTGAAGACGGAGAGGGGTGGGGGGTTTGGCGTGGACGCAGCCCTTCTAACTTTATTTGTCAAAAATAATAAAAACACTTTTCTTTCCAGTTCAGAATTCCTTTTTTTTGTGTGTTTTCTGGGAAAGTGGAAGCAGGTCGATGATGAGATGATTGTTTCTGATGCTGAATCACAGAAACACATTTTAATCTTTTAAGGAAACTCTCCGATGCCCCCATTATCGGGTTTTTTTGTCTTCTTTTTTCCAGCTTTTTTCCCTTTGTCTGGTGTGTTTGAGAAGGACGAGGCGAGCAGTGAACACCTCATTTGTATTTTCTTTTGGTATGGTTAGAAGTATTTTGTGACTATGGTTAACTGAAATGCTGTCATGTCCCTCAAGCTTCGAGCTAGCTGCTGTCGAATTTTGTGGGTGGGGGGGGGGTGGGTTGGGCTTGTACTACCATTTCAAATCTTCATTGCTTCTGAGTAACTCTAGTTAGTAACTTCTAGAAAAACCTTTGCCAGACGATTTTAAATCCTTTCATTAAAAAGTCGTTATTTCCATGTCATTTGCAGCTGTCTAGTAAAGAAAAACTCTGGAAGAAACACGTTTACATTCATCCACATCAGATAAAATATTTAAAAAGTCAAAAAAAATAAAAGGGATTAAAAAAATAATAACCATACTGTCTGTGGAGCCAATATCTTAAAGTTGCAACTTGATGTGACTTTTGGGAAAGCATTTGTTTGTTATGCAAGTATAATTGTGAATGATAAACTTCATACTTCAATTGTGACGATAATAAGCTTCCCGCCGGGAGCCTTGTTTGTGGAATGCATTGTGAGATGTAAACAATTATCAATAAAGCTTCTAGACGAAGAAAAGACCCGCCTCCTCATTTGTCCGTTACGTTAGCTTCTGATAGCTTTCATTAGCGTCTGTTAGCTTTCGTTAGCCTCCGTTAGCTTCTGATAGCTTTCATTAGCGTCTATTAGCTTTCGTTAGCTCCCGTTAGCTTCTGGTAGCTTTCATTAGCGTCTGTTAGCTTTCGTTAGCCTCCGTTAGCTTCTGATAGCTTTCATTAGCGTCTATTAGCGTTCGTTAGCTCCCGTTAGCTTCTGGTAGCTTTCATTAGCCCCCTTTAGCTTCTGATAGCTTTCGTTAGGGTCTGTTAGCTTCTGATAGCTCCCGTTAGCATCTGTTAGGTTGGATAGCTTTCGTTAGCCTCTGTTAAGTGTGACGGCTTTCGTTAGCGTCTGTTAGCTCCTGATAGCTTTCGTTAGCCTCTGTTAGCTTCTGGTAGCTTTCATTAGCCTCCGTTAGCTTCTGATAGCTTTCGTTAGGGTCTGTTGGCTTCTGATAGCTCCCGTTAGCCTCTCCCGATAGCTTTCGTTAGCCTCTGTTAGGTCTGATAGCGTTCGTTAGCCTCGGTTAGCTTTTGATAGCTTTCTATAGTTTATGTTAGCTTCTGTTATAATACCAAATTGTTTTTTGACTAGACCTAATCCAATCTGTTTCATTATAAATTAACGGAAATACATTTTATGGTAGCTTCTTCAATTCTTTTTTAATTTAGGTGGTTAACTGTATAAACACTTTCACGAGAAAAACTCAGACATTTTGTTAAGATTAAAGTTAAAAAATAAATACAAACACTATTTTATTTTTTTTAGGACGAAAACAGGAAAATTCACTTTAAATTCCAGATTATTATTATTTTTAATGTCAAGTAAAACCTCACCCTCAACCTTGGAATTGTATCCCCTTTTCACCTGCTTTGTCTTTCTGATCCCACACTGCTTCACCACGACTCTCCAACTGTTCTAAGGTACTTTTGGATGCACTTGTCATATAACGTTACAACTGGTAAATTATGAAGTCATTTGTAAGGAGTTGGAGTTTCTTTAATGGCAGTTTGTGATTTTAGGAGCTTAATGCTCTCACAAAGGTACTGAGAGATACACTTTTATGGATGAAACTTTAGAGTACTTTGTCCAAATAGATTTTCTTCTAACAATGTGACTCTTAAAGCACTTTGACTTAAACACTATTTCAGGAACAATGCAGTTTTGTTTTTTGAAATTAAATTCAGGGGGATTTTTGCTAAATTGCAGACTAATCAGGAACTGTTCGAGAATCAGACCTCTACTCACACTTCATTTATCTTCAGTCAGGTCAAGCAAAGCAATAACTCAGGGCCATATCTCTGGTTTTTAGTATCAAACTTTTATTTATTGTGTATTTTCAGGCGGTTGTGTGTCAGACAGAAAACCAGTGTGCCTTGTTTTTACTTCAGGGACCTTTTCAGGTAATTGCGTGGCAACCAACCACTTGTTTTTCACAAAGACTCTTTTGACACGCTTTACAACAGTTAATATTCAGACAGAGAACTCGTCCACATTGTAATTTGGGCATAAATAACATTTAGATATCTCCATAAATATTCCTTTTTACATGTATTTCTTTTCTGTTTTACGATCACAATGGTCCTTTTCAAAAACAAAAAGCAGCAGCAAAGAAAACATTTTTTATATTTCCGTCCATTTCAGGTGGAATAAAACATTCTCAGTGTAGCACCAGACAAAGTATAAAATAAGTTGAATAGTGGAATAAATAAATAAAAAACAACAGTGTATGAAATATCCCCCTCCCAAATAAAAACAAACTGAAGTAGAAAGATCCAGAAAGGCACTTAAGTTTGATGATATCCAACGACAGATGCAGTAAAGGCTTTTTTGAAATAAAAAGTGACCTATGATTTGAAAACATATATTTTCTCCCTTTGTTTTTTAATGATTTCTAACATGAGATCTGTCTAGTCTCTCCTTTAAATGGTCCCATATGTTCTACTAATAAACTCTCTGTACATTTTTCCTTTTTTTCCATCTGTGACCTGAATGCAGCATCAATCCAGGAGGCTGATTTATAAAAGATACACAAACAAAAACTAGATAGAATATAATAATAAAATACTATTCATTAACAATCTGATTATGCCTCATTTTATATGGAAGACTAGAGCTGCTGTTAAAACAATTACATATAATAATCAAGAAAGAAATAAATCCTCAATCAAGAAATGTATTTTACAAATGACTTTTTTTATATTTAAATATTTCCTTTTACATTAAATTATTTGATTCATTCCTGTTTTTAAAGGGATATTCTTATGTTTTTAAGGGGTTAAATAATAAAGACATGTAGAAATAAAAGCTTCAATTTCCAAATATATTTTTTAAAATAATGTCAAATTCTAATTTAGATTATCAAGATAACACGCATTTGTTTTTATGGCTTAACTTTTAACGTGAATTAATTGAGTTGTTTATTGTAATGGCAGCTTTAGTCCTCCATAATTATCTGAGCTTTAATATGTATTTTTTATCACATATCCTATTAATTCATTTCCAGTACGAACATTTACAGCAGCTAATAAACAAAAATAGTTTGTAATCAGCTGTTTTTTTTTCCATTCAATAATAATTTAAACAGAGATAAAAACAGACAAATTTATTTTCACATATTAAATATTTTCGGCCCCAAAATAGACTTGATAAATTAATTTATCCACAATGATTAATAAAAAATAAAACTTCATACATCCGACAAATACAAATAGATATTTCTGTCTTGTGTGTACGCAGATTTTATGCGTCTCGCTCCTGGAAAATATTGTTTTCTGGTTTGTTTTCATTGAAAATCCAAAATGTTGTTGTGTTTTCTTCTGGTTCTCGTCAGTTGTTTATTTTCGGGGTCATGTGATCGATTGTTTGGCTGCAGTCAAAGTTTTTTCTGCCTGTACTTCAATCTCCAGCTTGTAAACTCTGTAAACGAAGGTTCAAGGTCGCTGGTTCGATTCCCTCTGGATCCACTTGTGGTGCTGTTAAGGCGCTTTGGATGAAAGCGTCACCGACAGGAAGCTGCGTTTTACTGACATTTCCACACGAACACGCTGCAACACACAGAACAAGACATTATCACAGGTTCACTTTTATGAAATGTTTACATCATCCTATGACATTCTTTCCTTTACTACATATCCGTATCTGTTTTACCTGCAGTCGTCTCCTCCGGTGCTGATCACGTATTTGTCTTCGTGGGAGAAGCGGATGTTGGTCACGTGAGCCGAGTGGCCGAGGTAGCGCTTGTGTTTGGCCTGCAGGCAGAAAACATACTAAATAAATTACATTTTCACTCAAGATGTTCATGTTGGTCAGAATTCTTATTCCCTTTTTGCACTTTTCACAGCTTTGTATACTCTATTATACTCACTTTGAATAAAATATAATCCAGTTCCTTTTTATGACTTTTTCTATTCTAATTTACTTTCTTGTTGTGTAATGCTATTTCAACCAAATGAACAAAGAATGATGACTTTAGTTTTAACCTGAAGTTGTTCACCACCCGGTCCTGACATATTTAATTGAAAACACTCACAAACTTGTCTGTGCAGGGGAAGTCGAACAGTTTGACCAAACCGAAAGTCGTCTCCGGTGACGACGTTCAGGCCGCCGTGAGACACACACGCACAGCTGACCTCCGCTTTGTCTGCGTTTCGAGGCCAAATCCCCAAAACTTCATCTCCCAGAATGCTGAGGGAGAGAAGAGACAGGAAAAATGAACCTGTAGTCGATCTATTTTTATAATAATATGCTAAAAATTTTGAAATGACAGTAGTGTTTTTTATTATATCTGATATTTTAAATTGAATGTGTGTTACCTGGTCCAGGTTGCCCAGGTGATTCTGTCGATGATGGTCTGGTCACTCACCAACTTTCCCGAAGGAACCTCAAACACCTGCCGCTTATAAGCTCCTGTTGACACCTGCAGAGACACACCCCCCACACACACCCACACACCCACACACACACACACACACACACACACACACACACAC
Source organism: Eleginops maclovinus (assembly GCF_036324505.1). Taxonomy (NCBI): domain Eukaryota; kingdom Metazoa; phylum Chordata; class Actinopteri; order Perciformes; family Eleginopidae; genus Eleginops; species Eleginops maclovinus. The sequence continues at coordinate 20,697,920 of NC_086370.1, forward strand.
ACACACACACACACACACACACACACACACACACACACACACACACACACACACACACACACACACACACACACAAATTAAAATAATTGTTATATAAATAATACAAACAGTGAAAAAAATCTGACTTTCTTTAAAAACAATTGTCAGTGTGTGTGTGTGTGTGTGTGTGTGTGTCTGAGAGTGTACCTGTATGTGGCAGCTGTCAGCAGAGAAGTCGAGCTGCAGGATGAAGGCGGGCAGACCGCTGCAGTAAACCAGCCGGCTCAGAGCCGGTCCTCCGCTCACATCGTAAATATCCACCGTGTTCTCCACCGAGGCCACCGCCAGCAGAGAGCGGTCCGGACTGAAGCTGCTCACACACACAAACACACACACACACACACACACACACACACACACACACACACACACACACACACACACACACACACACACACACACACACACACACACACACACACACACACATTGTTGTTCCTCCTGGTTGAGGTTTATATTTCATTGTGGAAAAAGGCTGGTTCTTCCTCTCTCTTCTTACCGGATGTCCTGCAGGGCGATACTGCGGTCTCGTTTCTTCGCCCACACCTTCAGAGAGTTGGTGAGGAGGAGTAGGAACTCTCCGTTCTTCATCCCAACAGCCAGCATCTCTCCGTCTGCACTGAAGCTCACACAGCGAGCAGCGGCACCCACACACACCTTGTTCAACAGTTTCTGTGGAATGAGAGAAACAGAAGGGACCATCAGTGTCTTTATGTATGCACCAATCCTTCAAAGTAAGTTCAGAGAGTGTGTGTGTGTGTGTGTGTGTGTGTGTGTACCTTGTCCTCGAGGTCCCACAGTCTGATGGTGGCATCCTCGCTGGCGGTGATGCAGATCTCTTTGGCAGGATGGGCCGTCAGACCCCAGATTCCCCCCCGAGCGTGGCTGTCCAGCAGCAGGTTGCACGCTGCGTTCTTCTCCCCGACCTCGATGATCTCCCCGTCCTTCGTACCCACCAGGATCTTACCCTGAGGAAGAGGAGAAAGAGGGAAGATAATGAGGAGGGTCTGATGTTTAGAGGATGAAGATTTTAAATATTGAATAAGTCCTGACCTTCCCTCTGCAGACGGAGCGAACACACTCCACCTGCTGCCCCGTCTCCAGCTGAAACGCTCGACAACGCTTCATTTCCTGATCCCAGAGCTTCACTGCACCCCCCTCCTTAGTCCTGTCACACACACACACACACACACACACACACACACACACACACACACACACACACACACACACACACACACACACACACACACACACACACACACACACACACACACACACACACACACACACACACAGATTATAAGCTTTTAGTTTTATTTTGTTGATATTTTAGTTTTAAAAGCAAAAGAAAAACAAAATTAATTTATATTTGTTAGAAAGTTTGTGTGTGTGTGTGTGTGTGTGTGTGTGTGTATGTGTGTGTGTGTGTGTGTGTGTGTGTGTGTGTGTGTGTGTGTGTGTGTGTGTGTGTGTGTGTATGTGTGTGTGTGTGACTCACGGCCTCTCCTTGCCCCCGGTGACGATGAGTCCGTCCCTCAGCGTTGTGTACATGGTGAACACCGGTCCTGTGTGAGCCTTCGCCACGACGCGCAGCAGGAAGTGATCCCGCCACACGTACACGTCCCCGTTAATCGCTCCGGTGAACGTCAAGTTATTCTGCAAATAGGAAGCATAGATTTGTGACATTTTTAGGATTCTTTTCACTTAAATATAAGGCATTATAAACTATATGACCTAGCTTGCATTGCTCTAATATCTGGTGTATTTTCAGTTAAACTACAACAAAGTTTGCATGACTGCTGCATACAAATTCACATGCATCTTATCTGTTAACTGTATATCCAAATGGAGAATATTCCACGTGCTCAAAGGGTTTCATATAAATAGCAGTAGTCTTGTTAAACAACAACAGGAACAGTTGTTATTTAACTCACCGCCCCGAATGCGACAGACAGCATCGTCTGCATGCGTCCGTCTTCCACCGTCCCCACCACGCCCTTCCTGTACATCAGAGCGCCGCCCGCCAGCGTCCAGAACTTCACGTGTTTGATTCCCACCGAGACGAACTGCGAGTCCGAGTCCGGGCGAAACTCCACCACGAAGATCCGGTCCGGGTGTCCGGCTTTACTGCACACCTTGGATCCTGCAGCGACACACACATGGTTGAGTTATACTTCAAGAAAAGACACACAAACATGGTATGATCATAATACTGATTTTATATGAAGTCATCTCTCATTTTCTTTTATATATTGAGGATTTTTGGACATTTTTCACATATATTTCTGTTTTTCTTTCTGACTTTATTTTTTTACGGTCCAGATATTATGTAACATAATAAAAGTTTGTGCATGTCCAAACATTTTCCAAACATTTTCCAAGAAATGGGAATTTCACTTGAGCCAAGGATCTACAGATTACTTCCTGTATTTATGAGTGTTTTACAAATGTTCTGGCCAGTCTGACCTTCCTGCCAGCGCCACACAGTGATGGTGTGTTCAGGCTCCACCCCGACAGACAGCAGCAGCTTCCCCGTGGCGCTGAAGTTCACGTAGCCGACGCCTTTAGTGTGCGGGCAGCGGAGGATGGACAGCGTCTGTTTACTCATCGCGTCCCACACGTGGATCGAGGGGGTCGTGCCTGTGCAGAGATCACAAGAGGAAACACAGGGCGAGGTTTTCATACGTCAACAAAGCATCCTGCAAACATCCTGAGAACAAACAACATCAGGAAATGTTTTTACTGATGGAAATTAAAGGATTGCTTTTGTCATTCTGCAAATCAGGGTTACACAGCGGGATGCTACACAACAAAAACAAGACAATAACAACACAGTAGTAGTGAATTTCTGGGGTGTGTTTTAAATGTGTGGAGGAATAAACAAACAACATGGTGAATTCTCTGTGCAGATAATGGGACATGAAAACAGATTTGATTTGATAAATGTTTACGTTTGAGCACCAAGCTTCATTGACGTAAATGTATTCCTTTACAAGGGTATTAAAGACAAATTGTGGATCAGTTTTGTCCGGGGTCTCTGGGTTTTAGGGTTTCTCTGTGGTGGTGGGAGAGGCGGGGTGCGTTTGATTTTGTTACCTGGCACTTCACTGATGTCGCCTGAGGTGTTGTGAGAGCGACGGGACAAAACATACACACACGAACAGAAAACAAAACAAAAAACAGATAAAAACCTGACGTGAGACGTTAGTAAAGAGAGAGAGGAACTCATATTTTTTACTGCTAAAAGTGGACTATAGTTTTTAACAACGTTTGTTTATTTTTGCCAGTATTAATAGGCAAATACAAAGCGGTTCTTTCTCACTGTTAAAAAATGCAGTGCGTTTACCTAAAGTGTTTATTTTATGTCATTTTCATTTTTGCTTGGTGACAATCAATGAAATGTACATGCTTTAAAAAGTTAATACAAAGTCCATGAGGGCGTGGTCTGTTGTTTTTATGTCCTGCTTTTAAATGAATGCATGAGAAATAATAATAAAATGATATCATATATAATACTTTAACATTTCTAAACCTTTAACACTTCAAATGTACTCCTGGTTTACATTTATGGTGTTGTATTAGTACTTCTACTTTTGCAGTAAAGTGCATAAATATCTATCAAAGTAAAAATACATTTGCTAATTATATTTTCCTTTAAAGACAGTTAGTATTCATTCTCTTAGTGCAAAACAAGTGAAGCAAGCATGTTACACATGAAGCACAGGAGAGAAAAAACATGCAGAAACACACACACACACACACACACACACACACACACACACACACACACACACACACACACACACACACACACACACACACACACACACACACACACACACACACACAGTGTACCGATCTGTCCGGTGGCGATGACGTTTTTGTACTTGGGGTGCTGGTTGGCGGTCAGAGAGAGGATGTCGTCAGTGTGCTCCAGGTAGAAACTCTGAGTTCCTTCAGCACGAGAAGACACACAAACACATCACAACCAATCACAACAGAGCTGGCCAGCTAACCAATCAGAGCAGACTTGGCTCTGGTTTCAGACAGAGGGTGAAAAGAGCTGCAGCACAGGCAGTATGAGAAAAACAAAGAGCTTTCTGAACATTAAAGCATGGAGACATGTCCCAGGAGAGACTAAATGATAATCTGAAGCTGGAAATGAGCAGAATATGTCCTCTTTAATGTTTGACTTCATGTTGGATGTGTTATTTAATTTAATGATCTGGTGTCATAAGAGGTGAAATAGTGAAAGTGAGTGTGTTACCGGTGCTGAGGCTGTGCACGATGGCGGTGGCGGCCGTGTGATACACGATGTCGGTGCCGTCGTTGAGGTAGTGCAGGTTATTACGGCAATCGTAACCTCGAAAACCAAACACGTGATCCAGAACCATGTCCTGCAACAGAGGGCATTCACTATCAGCAAACAGTGGAACAAATAATAAGATCAACGATGATGTGAATCAGAGAGAGAGGGAGGACAGACCTCCACCAGTCTCTTCTTCTTGGACACGTTGTTCTTCTTCTGCAGTTTTTCTGGCTGAGGCGCCGCTCGACTCACTGGAGGCCTGGAGGACCAATCAGGGTGTTAACTCATCAATTAATCAATTATAATTTTAACCTAGACAAAGACAGGTGGAGGAACAGACAGTGTGAGGTAATGCCAACACACACACCCACACACAGAAGGATAATATGACCACCTGTGTGCTATAGCTACATGCTAACAAAATGCTACCATGCAAAATCTATTTAACATGTTATTCATGTGAATGTTTAATACTCTTCTCAAATTGTTTTCTTCTACTTTCAATATAAGTGTTGTCCTCTTTGTGTTCGTACAATTGCTTTATGTCTTGTAAATACTTTATTTAGTTTTCCCTTTATTAATTGAGATTGATCAGAGTTATTAAAGTGATGTGTTAAATATCAACATCAGTACCCGCTCATACTCACTTGACAATGCCCTGCCTCCAGGGGAAAGCAAGTGAAAACACAACACAGATATTTAGAGTTTCTACAAGAAGGAGCAACACTTAGGAAGTAAGGGTAGCACAAAGGGACAAAAACAGGACTTTATGCTGCAGAAGACATGAGTTATTCATCAAAACTAACTAACACTTTTATTAGCATTTGTCCAAGCACACAGAGAACTGAGCCACTGACCAGCTGTGCATGCATTACATTTAAACAAAACACATAAAAAACACAAGTGTATAAGGGCTAACATTAACACACACTAACACACACATACTGTGAACACTGATGACACACACCAAGGATAAGATGAAGTATTTCATAAACGGTTTGCACAAAGTTTCAGATTCACAACGTTCAAAAAAGCATTATTTGAAGGGACATCGCGCTGAATTTTATGTGTGTGTGTGTGTGTGTGTGTGTGTGTGTGTGTATACCTCTCCTCTGCAGAAACTTCTCTCTGCTGTTGGTGAGGTTTGGTTCCTCTCATCTCTCTGATGCTGACGGCGTACATCTTCGTCGTGTAATCCACCGTCTTCTCACGAGCAACATCGCTGTCGTAGCCTACACACACACACACACACACACACACACACACACACACACACACACACACACACACACACACACACACACACACACACACACTTTAAGTTAATACTTTTGTACTTACAGTATGCACTTCAATACATGAATACTTCTTCCACCCACCTCCGTCCTCCTCGATGTCGTCGTCTGACTCCTCGCTGTCGACGGTCGGTCTGTTGTCGCGACACAGAGGCCCCTCCCCCTCTCCACTCGCTCCGCCCCCTCTCTCCCTCGCCCAGATCATGAGGGCAGTGTCGCCCCCCCCTACCGTCAGCAGGGCAGAGTCGTCCTGATTCCAGCGGACGTTGGTCACCTGCGCGCTGTGGCCCACGTAACGCTTAAAGCGAGCGTACTGACCCTGCAGGGGGGGCAGAAACACACCTAATGACCTCTCAGTGCACAGACTGATATTATAAGATATGCAATAATAAGGAAGTACTAATCAATTAATTTAATTTGGTTCATATGTCTCGTACTCTGACAGGGTATCCGAACAGTTTGAGGAAGCCGAAGTCGTCTCCGGTGGCGAGCAGCGTCCGGTCTCTGGTGAGCGAGGCACCGTTGATGTCGGTGATGTCGCTGTGCGTCGGCCAGATCCCGTCACAGCTGGAGCCCAAAACACACGTCCAGCTGGACCAGTCCACCCGCTCCAGCTACACACACACCACACACACACACACACACACACACACACACAATGAGGCAAGATAAGACAGACAATAACACGTGAGATGCAAGATCAAGAACATAAAAAGGGAGAATTATACTTAACTCTATATATTATTAAGTAGCTGACACTCACTCACTCACACACACACACACACACACACACACACACACACACACACACACACACACACACACACACACACACACACACACACACACACACACACACACTGACCTCAGTATTTTTGATTATTTGTCTTCTTCCTCTCGGTGCTTCAAAGAAAAGTTGCTCTTTGGCTCCTGTGTTCACCTGCAGCAGTTTACCTGCAACACACACACACACACACACATACACACACACACACACACACACACACACACACACACACACACACACACACACACACACACACACACACACACACACACACACACAGAGGTGGGAACACGTGAAGGGAAAAGAAGTATGACTTGTCAAAAACCTCAAATTAAAGATGTGTGATTTCTACATCACACGTTCTCAGTCTCAAACAGACTCGGCACAAACATCTTACTTCAAAAATAAAGTGTGTGTTACCCTTGACGTCCCAGTCGATGTGTGTGATGTAGCTGGACGCTCCTTTGCAGATCCCCACCCTCTTGCTGCTCTGCACGTTGTAGATGTCCACGAAGCCGTCATGGGACGCCACCGCCAGGAATTTACCTGAGTCTGAGAACCGGGAAACATCAGATTAACCCTCTGGGAGCCACATCTGGACCATTTCATATGAGCAGACCTTTGGGTTTTTAGTTTTAAAATAGACTTATTTTTTGGAAAGGATCGATGTGAGTCCTCGTAAAATGAGTGTTAGTTATATTTCTGTAAGTGTGTGTGTACCTGGGGTGAAGCGGATGTCTGAGATGGTGTCGCGGCGGTGGTGGAAGCTCAGCAGGTCCTCCAGCGTGTCGGCGTTCACCACCATCACCCCGCCGTCACTCAGACCCACCGCCAGCGCCTTCCCATCGGGGCAGAAGGAGCAGCAGCGCCCGCCTGGAAACATTTGGTGAAGTATTGAAACTGTATTCAATTCTGTCTTTACCTCTCTTCAGAATATCGATTTGCTTTTATAGAAAACTGATAAGAACTGAAGAAAATCGTATATAAAATCTATTTTTTAGGATCTGGAGCGATGGATCAGCACCTCTCCTCAGCTTGCGGACGGCCACCATGCGGTGATTGCTCGACGTCTCCCAGAGTCGAAGAGTCTTATCATCGCTGACGGTGGCACAGACGTGAAGGAGGGGGTGAGTGGCCAGACCCCAAACCTCACCCTCCATGTGACCCTGCACACACACACACACACACACGATTATAAACACAACATTTCATGAATCTTAGAATGAACAGATGATAAGATATTATATGTGTGTGGTTGTGTGTGTGTGTCTGTGTGTGTGTGTGTGTGTGTGTGTATAAGTCTTCCGACAGCTCTCTTCACCATGGCAACAGGTGCTATACCAGACCTCGCCAGAAATGTAAAAATACCTAAGGTCCTTTCTCATTCACACACTCGCTCACAGACACTTTCTACATATCACATGGTGTTCCTCAGCAGATGGTGTTTGGCATTTAGTTTTTGAGATTAAATGAATAATACACACACACACACACACACACACACACACACACAAACACACACACACCTACCTGCACAAGTAGCGTCATGGGTCCGGTTTTGTCAATCTCCAGAACCTCTCCGTTTTTGGTTCCCACCAGGATGTGACCGTGACCCAGAGTGAGGGCTCTTATGGATGGGTTGTCCTCCAACAGCAGGCCTGCACACGCACGCACAAACACACAAACACACACACACACACACACACACACACACACACACACACACACACACACACACACACACACACACACACACACACACACACGCACGCACAAACACACACACACACACACACACGCACACAGTTATATTTCACACATGTGTGTCCTCATATCTCCACCTGATGGCACTGTTGGACAACAGATCTTTTCGTTAAGATTTGAATTCCTCTAGTTTTTTTTATTTTCTCCTTACTTATAATTATAATAGAAATGCT